>NC_140947.1:105481388-105758888 GCF_014529385.1 Adiantum capillus-veneris | reverse complement strand
CTGTTTTTCCTCTCAGCAACACCATTTTGCTGAGGTGTATAAGGCACTGTACATTGGTGTTTTATCCCACGACTAGCCAAAAATGCATTAAATTCATGAGACATATACTCCCCCCCCTCGATCGGAATGGAGGGTGCCCATAGTACATTTCGAGACATTTTCAGCCATAGCCAGAAATTGTTTGAAGCACATGAAAACTTTGGACTTCGCTTTAAGCGGAAATACCCATGCATGCCTGGATTAATCATCAATGAAAGTCATGAAGTATAGGTAATTGCCCAAGGACGGAGTTTGCATGGGCCCACAAACATCACTATGCACAAGTTTTAACCTGCATGTGGCCCTAACTGAACCATCCTTTGGAAACTTAGAACGCTACATTTTACCCAGAATATAATCTTCACAAACATGTTTGACAGGTGCTTCAAGAGGCAGCAAAGAAGCAACCATATCAAATTTCTGTAAACGTAGAAAACTGGCAAAATTTAGATGACCAAAACGTGCATGCCAAAGTTTTGCATGTGAAATAGCCCTTGAATTTGCAATTGCATTTGCAAAATTTTGTCCACACTTGTTATACAAAGTGAGCTTATACAGCCCACGACACAAAAGCCCAGATGCAACAATTTCATCACCAAAACTGAGATCATGAACTGTACATCTGTCATACACAAATTTGACTACAAGTCCAAGTCTAGCAAGTGCGGATACAGACAAAAGATTCTTCTTGATCCCAGGTACATAAAGTGCATCAACAAGTGTGAAGGAACTGCCATTTGCAGCAATAAGCACAATCTTTCCAACTCCCTAAACTGGATAATAGGCATTGTTGGCACAAGTGGCTGAATTCCCATGAGGGACAGACTCAAGAGAGGTGAACAATTCACGATGTGAGGTAATGTGCTTTGTAGCACCACTGTCGAAATACCACACATGTGAATTTGCAGCAACTGAAAGGCATGCATCATGGACAACAGGATTGTAAGTGCACTCTGCACTAAAAGCGCATCTTGCATCAACATCAGCATCACGATCTCCTTTCACAGAAGACTCAACAATGGCTGCATTTGTAGTGCAACCAACATTTGTAGTGGAACCACCCTCTTTCTTCTTAGCCTCTTTGGCCTTTAACTTAGGACACTGCTCGATCAAGAGTTCATTAGCTTTACAATAATGGCAATGCATCTTCTTTTTGCCCTTGTCACCAGAATTGCCAGACAAAGTGCTGCCAGGAGAACCTTTGGGAACATAAGTTTTTCCACTCACAGCCGAACCAGTGTTAGAAAAAAACCGGGGTCTAGTGTATTTTAACCGGCTGAGATTATAAAATCTCAATTAGATTTTGAGCTTGCCTTTAAGAAAACCGACAAATTTACACAAATTTTAGTGTAATTACCAGCAAAACCTTCAAATTTTGACCTAAAAACCAGGAGAACTTCAAGTTTCCCCTTATTTTGATCGGTTAGGAAAAATGTATTTTTCTAGCCCTGAGCCGAACCATAAGAAGTGGCTTCATTGCTCTTACCACCCTTTCTTTGAGAAGCAATAAAATCCTGTTCAACTGGGTCATAAGTCTCTAAGTACTAGCAAAATTCTGGTAAGAATATGGTAAGGCATCAAGAATAGTCTGCACAAGGAAACTGTCTAAAATGACTTCACTTGCAGAAATAAGTTTCTCATTGATATCCTTGACACCAACAAGGAAAGTGTCCATATCATCTTCCTCATGCATAATCTTCGACTCCAGCTCTTTACGCAGCAAAGCAATTTTAGCGTCATTGCGGCTTCCATAAAGACCTGCTAGAATATTCGAAGCCTGTTTTGTAGATTTTGCTGAACGAATGTGAGGAACAATGGTGCGCTTCACAGACAACACAAACAATGCATGAGCCTGCGCATCCTTTACATCCCAAGGAGATTGTTCTGCCGTAGGCAAAACAACTCTAATAGCAGCAATCCTTGCAGCAAGACCTGCAACATCCTCAACATTGCCTACATCCTCAGAACCAGGACGTACATCAATGCCCTGCACAATATTCCAGACACCCTTTGACACAAGAACATGTTGCATTATATAAGCCCACATAGGGTAATTGTCCCCATCCAACCTGTCCTCAACAGCAAACATCTTGAACACATCTGTGTTGTTGTCAGCCATGGTAAATGCTACACTTGATGTGAAAACTACCCAAAAAGAGGAGAAATCGAGCAGGAACAACACATGCTATATAGCACAAACCATATAAGACTGTAAGGCACCTCTTATGCAAAAAATGGCGCTGACGGAAATTTTGCACAAAATGACAAAATTGCCTGTGCATACCTACTTGTAGTGGAAACAGAGGCCGAAATGAGCGCGTATCAGAAATCTGAGCAGACAAACGGAGACCTGTGAAGGCTCGCTAAACCTCATTGAAATCGGATAAAATGAGCAGGCGTGTGCCGGAGCAGCTGGCGACTAAGCCCGGGAGAACGCAACCTGCTCTGATACCAATTGTTGGAATTAGGGTCGTAGGGAAACACACACAGCTTGGAGAAGACGAAGGAAGCTCAAGGCACACAATAGAGAGTGTGTTACTTAGTGTGCAATGGAAAGATGGATAGCCCTAAGTGATGGGCGTATATACAATGCACGGGGGAAAAAACCTCCTAAAGAGGGAAAAAATGTCCCGACGGTCCTAGTGTGTTCACACACATCACTACCACATGTATATGGTAATAGTAGGGTAACCAATCTTAATACATGATTTTATAAACTTGATATATGTGAGTCTCTAATTAACACTTAATTTCTACTCTAGTTGGTAATGAAACCTTCATAATTTTGTACATCTCATGCTTGTCATTGGCTGCTTATTCTTACATTTTCATTCTTAAATAACTTGCATTATGTTGAACGAGCATATTGTAACACACTTAATTGATTTTGGAGTGCTCATATACAGTTGGAGGATTGTGCTCTTGCAAAGGACGAGTATTTAACTTCTTTGATTGTGAGCACATCCATGGGCCACTACTTTCATCAAGATGTTTAAATATTACAAAGATCCATACATAGCGGATGCATCAAGTTCTTCCTTCCCAATTGCCATATTCATAAATTTGGAGGATGAAATTACATCAAGAAGGAGGGCATGTTAACTTCATGTTAGCTTAGGACAATATTATTATTATTGTCTGATATTGAGTCATGGGCCGTTGAGTCATGGGCCGAGCTTGTCGGTCCCGTAGGTGCATGGTCAAGGATGGAGTGATTGCTGTTGAGAGACGCACCACAAACTTATTTAGATAAAAACTTAGTGCTAATTGGTCGAGTATGGGGCACCCATATGTAAACGGAATGACCCACATAAAAAGCTTGTAATCTAGTTTTCTCTTCATTCTCAAGTATTGAGGCATTGCTCTTGCTCTCCTTCTCTCCCACCTTATCTTCTTGCTGCTTGTGAGCATGAGTGTGTGTGAGGGCAAGTGAGAGGGTACACATGATAGAGAAACAATGACAATGAGACGATCGAGTAGCAACGGCGGGCTTCTTCCTCTTTAGAAAGTTGGAACTATGTTTGTCAAAAAATTATAAAGAACGGAAGGTGTGCCTTGCCCCTTAGTTAGTGTGTGGTTCAAGAAAATACATACACATGGAAATATGGATGCAATAATGAACCTTTACAACTTATCAACGTCAAGTTTTTTTGGTCGCTTTGTAGAGAGTGCTACTCCGATTTGCTACTCGCTTTAGAGAGGTTTCCGTTGTCTGATTTGCAAAGCATGTCACGAATGTTTGCTCTGGCACATATCAAAATGAGAAACAAACACAAAGGATTAACATTCACTTTAAACAAAATCATTAAGTTTAAATGAAATAATTAATATACATGACATCATGGTGAGCAACAACAAGAGAGAGGAAAAGAGTGATGTTGTTTCCATGAAGGTCCCAACTTTCCATGCCTCATAGAGGTAGCTACAAGGGTCAAATGGTCCCCCTTTGGTTGAAAAAAAAAATCTCCTTTGCCTGTCAGCATATATGTGTCTCTCTCTTGAAGCCTATAGGAAATGTTTGGGGCAGATAACATGGCAAGATGGTTAAAAGAAGCCATGATCGACAGTAGCGAGTAGCTAGGGCTCCCAAACTATAGAGCTCTTCCATGGTTGATATTAGAGCATGTGGAGGCAACGGATCCATAAAATTGAAGGCCAATAAATCATTAATGCCCATATCTTGAGCTGCAAAGTTGTATTGCCTAGATTTGATCTTTGAATTTCAAGAAAAGTTGATGGTAACATTTCATTCCGCTATGCACTTTCCATGTACAAGCAATTTGTGGTCTTGTTTTGCTTGCTTGTCTTTCTCTGAGGAATCTCTAACCCCGAGCAAATACTTCCGAGCGAACATGAAACTGAGCAAATATATACAATAGAAAAGAGCATAGCAACATTGCAATAGTTTAGATATTGAACATAGAGTAGCAAAATGAACCGATCATATCTTAATTTTTTTCAAATAACAGAATGAGGAATCCCAAAACCCGAGCGAGTGATCACGAGCTATCCCAAAAACCGAGTAAAATAGAAAAAATAATACGTAGGAAGTCATAATCAAACTTAGGAATAATGAGGGTGAAGGAAGATGAGGTAAGACATAACTTACAAAGTTGAAATTCTCATCTTAGAGTATCTCTTATGATTTAGGAGGAGAAGTACATTCCTCTTTAGCTCAATGCCAATGTGCTCTTTCCAGTACGATCATAGCCATATTCATATGAGAGCTTAGACCATGTGGAAGTGTTAGTTCTTGCACATATCTTTGCACATTGTTCACTTGTTTCAAATTTGGGACAACCAATAAGGCACTAACAACCAAACAACACATTTCATAACACTTTTTGTTAGCAAGTGTCACTAGACATATTGTATGCCCATGTCGTAGAGGAAACCTTATGGCAGCTTCTTTTGTAATACTACACTATGATTGGAGGTGTGTTTTGCATTGCTCAAACGGCTCCCTTATTGGTCGCTCTGTGTGTGTGTGTGTGTGTGTGTGTGAAAATTGTGTACATTGTATTACATCATGTCATCTTGGTCTCAATTATGTCATAATTGTGCCATAAACTGCAGACATCTCTCCCTGAACTTTCCATTAGAGACATTGATACAATCCTCCATCATCCTTTTCTTAATGATCTCTCTCTCTCTCTCTCTCTCTCTCTCTCTCTCTCTCTCTCTCTCTTTGTGTGGTAAAGAGGTTATGTATACTATTCACAAAATGGCATTCTCATCATAATGAAAAGGTATTTGTGATGATGCATGCCATACAAGTTGGAAGCTTTATAGCATGTCATTCTATTTTTGAGTGAAATAGATAAACAACATATTATATTGGCCAAGATGGGCATATTGGTATTAAGGGCGAACATATGGGCCATGATAACTATTACACCTTAACTTGAACGCAGAAGGAACCTGAAATCTTGTAGACGGATTTGATGTTGGAATACCGTATTGGTTGATGACGTTTTTGAAGCTGTCAAGAATAGAACTGCAAAGGCACTAGAGCTAGATGATTTGAGGAGGTTGCAACATCCATTGTTAGCAGTAGGGGTGGGGGGTTGAAGCCTAGCACATACTCGCTACATTGGCTGTAGTCTAGCATGTACTTGCTACATTGGTTGTAGAGTGCCTGAGTGTTGGGGCAAGCAGCCTCGGCAGCCAACACCATCCAAGACCCATCGGTGACCAGCATTACCACCACCACCACCACCATCACAAGGTGGGTAAAGCCTCCATAGATTGAGCCTTCTCTCTCTCTTTCTCTCTCTCTACCCTAAAGAATCCAACACTTCTGCACATTAGTATAGGTTCGTGTGTTTGGAGCCTCTCAAGAACACAATGGAACCACATAGCCAAGCCTCCCAAGGCAATAGAGGTTTAACATTTGCAATTCCACCTACTAGTGCTTGACAACTTTTCTTACAAAATAGTTGGTGAAGATAAAGAATAAATCATGGAGCTTGTACTTGTACAACACTTACACTCTCATCATTACCATTAGCTGAAAGAGTCTTTGGGCCTTTAGGAATATGCATTTCCTGTGAAGGAGGTGGATTTATGATTGTCATAGGCATAAAAATATCATTAGAAAGCCTACCCTGCATCTCTCAATGCTCTTGGCATAATGCATACAATAGTGGACTAAGTAAAGATCACAAGGAGAATTCTGCAGATGTAATTTCTTTTGCAAGGCTTGCCGGAACAGTCCTTTGTATATGCCACACATCCACCATGTAAAGACTTGTCCTTCCCCAATAGAAAAGGCCGCATGAGGATTGACTGCACAAAAGGTTACAGTGGTAGCGGCAAGTGCCAATCCACCCTCCACAAATATGGCATGGCATGTGCCGGGTGTTGTCCAAGGTACTTCAGTATTTCAATATTCCTCCCAAACAAGACACATGGGAAAATCAAGCCTAATTCCCAACAAGAATCAAAGTGGTCAACACAACCACAGATGCCGGTATATTCAACTCGGCTTCTCGTATGGCGGCCACATTTTTTCTTTGTATTTTGGCAAGTTCTACCTCTTGTGACCACAACACAGATTTCTTGGCTAGCTCTACATCTTCTTGAGTCATCTCAGCCTTCCTAGTCTTCTCAAAGATCTTGGTCTCTGCTTGAGCAAGAAGCTCCTTCTGTTTTGCAATCTGGACCTACTCGAGCGACATACCTTGATCTCGGTGTCAGCTTTTGCGGCATTCTGACGTTGTGTGAGGCCTTGCCGCTCCTTGGTGCCGACATCACCCTTATACTTGGCATCAACGATGGCGATCTTGGCGCTAGTGGCCGCGTCTTTTGGCCAAGGAAGGACAAGTACTCGTGGCCGGGACATCGACGAGCTGCTTGACATTGACGTTGTATATGAGGAGGCCAAATTTGTTGAGCTCAAGCTGCACTTTCTCGAAAATGGCGAGCTTGAACTGTTTGGTGCCTTGGAAAATGTCCTCCATGGTCATGGAGAGAGGCGAGAACGCGGGTTTCGCCTTCGATGATGCCCTTGACAAGGTCATTGACATGGTTGTAGTTTTGTTCATGGGGGGCGATGAGGCGGGCGTATTTGATGAGGGTAGCTTTGGGGATAGTGAAGACGGCGGGGAAGACGAAGGGAGCTTTTTGGCGCTCATGGCTTGAACGTCAAAGTCATGGGAAGGATCCAGGTTTTCTTGGCCAGCTTGTCTCTGTCTGTCTCTCTGTCTCTCTCTCTCTATCTCACTCAAGAAGCACGCACAGAGAACTCTTTCTCTGTGTGTGTGTGTGTGTGTGTGTGTGTGTGTGTGCACATTCCTGCTACCGACTGTTCAAAGTATGACAGAATCTCCATCGGCCGTATTGACGTCTTTGCGCAACCGGTTGCTGCAGCATCACCCGGACACCACCGGGCGTCAGCCTGCCCACATGTAGCACGGCCGGCCCAATTCCGGTAGCAATTTTGTCAACCATGAGGGGTACAAAGTTTATTCAGGTGAAGTGTGCAGCCACAATCCCTACAAGCCTATTGCGAGATCAGCATGCTGTTAGGGTTTTTTGTAGCGTTTTATCTGCATTCCAGTAGGACTTTGCTGAGCATCAATGTAATTGAACAAAATAACTTAGTGTATATATGTAGCACCGTTGAGCTCTCCTACTGTTGCGCGGTGCCGAGCAAGGGAATGGAGAGGCACAGCCTTTGGCGCAGTAGGTCTCCATTGCAGTCGAGATAAACCTACCCATGTCGTGTTGCAATGCATTGCAGCTAGGCGAGGAGGCCGTCTATGCAGCACTATGGCGAGATAGGTTACATAAAAGGCCCGTAGCTTGCACATGCAAATAACACTAAAAATAGAAAGGCACCGCTTGAACACCGTTGCAAACGGCTAGGGGAGAGGCATTGCTTTCCGATACCTACGCTAGAACCACGTTCCTGCTGCGGTACGCTAAGGTCCAATTTGGTGGTGGGGTAGCTTGAAATCTTCACCGATCGGCACGTGCTTTTGGGTGCATGTGCGCAAACACACACACACACACACACACACACACACACACACACACACACACACACACACACACACACACACACACAGAGAGAGAGAGAGAGAGAGAGAGAGAGAGAGAGAGAGAGAGAGAGAGAGAGAGAGACGTGCCCACAAGAGCTGTAGGGGCAATTTTGTTTTCAAAATACCCTTGTATCTATTTTTGGTGGGATTGTTCAAGATTTTTGAATCTTTATTCCTTTTTGACAGTTGAGATCCGTTTTTGCATGCTTAGTAGGTAATTTGTCACAAATTACCTTGCGAAAAAAGGCAATTATGTCTAGAGATAATGAAGCAATTCATCTCTAAAGCCTACATAATCAACCCATATTCTCAATCTAGCATCTTTTTAATCTTTGGAGAAATTTAATTTCACAACCAGGGGTATTTTGAGATTTTTGGAAAATTTGAAGGGCATTTTGGAAATTTATGACAAAATAATAGGGGTATTTTGGGAGTTTTTGAAATTTGAGGGGTATTTTGGTAATTTTCCCTTTAAATATCTAACAAGCTAAAAAGACACAATGTGAAGGATTGGCTCCGAGTCATCGCTTCTAAGAAGGACATAAATGTGTACGAATTGAGATACTTCAATATCGCAAAACGAGAGAAGAATGTTTAATGTCGTAGGAAACTATCCCAAGAGACCTTAAAGATCTATCTACCGACGAATGAGAGAGAGAGAGAGAGAGAGAGAGAGAGAGAGAGAGAGCAGTGTTCACGAAAGACTTTTCTAGCAACCAATGTGAAAAAGGAGAGCATTGGAAATCTCTTGGTTTTCAATGAAAATTTTAGGGTTTTTTACCATCAAAATCCTCAAGCTTTAGCCGAGTAGAAAAGGGTAGATAAAGATAAATAAAGGGAGTATAAACTTCGAGCCATATGAGTTGGAATTTTTTTCCGGTGCAAGGTTAGGTGACCCTCCAAAGTAGCCGAGACTTTTTAATTTTTGTCCTTTAAAAATACAATAAAGGTTGTTTTTTTGTGGGGAGAGAGAGAGAGAGAGAGAGAGAGTATAAAAAAAAACAGACGTTACATCGTGAAATATTTGGCCTACTCTATGGCAAGCTCATCATTTTTGCTCTAATTTCACTCTCTTCTCTCTCTAGCAGCACACTCCATGTGCGCTGCTAGAGAGAGAGAGAGAGGGAGAGGGAGGGAGAGAGAGCATAAAAAAAAAGACATTATGTTGTAAAATATTAGTCCTTGTCGACGGCAAGCTCTTCAAGTTGGAATTCCTCTCTCTCTCTCTCTCTCTCTCTCTCTCTCTCTCTCTCTCTCTCTCTCTCGGCAAAAAAGCTTGAGGACAATAGGGTTGAGAGTATAAAGAGAAAACCCTCAAAATGGGTCCTTACCCCGGATGAGGCGTCATGCTGAAGCAGGGCCAACCGTACTATGAATGAGTATGCCATTGATTTCACCCCATCTTTCTTCTTATGTTGTTAAGATTAACGAGCTTGCCAACAACAAGGACCCTTATTCTATAAGAAAACCGCTCCTCTTACGATTGCATTTTGACACTCCCTTCCTCTCTCTCTCTCTCTCTCTCTCTCTCTCTCACACACACACACACACACACACACACACACACACACACACACACACACACACACACACACACATTTCCCGTGACGTTAAAAATTCTCTTCTTTTTCTTCTAAGTTCTTTGCGAATTTTCCCTTTTTGTTTCTCTCTCTCTAGCAATCAACACCGACATAGAGTGCTAGATCTAGCAATTTCGTCTAATGAGTAGCAATTTAGGAACTGCCAACAATCATATGCAAAATTTTGAAGTGTATCTTATGTAAACAACGTTTGTCACAAATTCGGCAAAGTCACAGATTCTGAAGTGTTCCTTATGTAAACAAAGTTTGTCACAGATTCTTGTCACAGATTCAACAAAGTCACAATTTTTACCTGGCTACAAATATATTAAACCCTAATTTTTGTGAACACTAGCGAATGGTTTATGCTACTTCGTGCTTACCAGGGTGGAGGTAATCGAGTAGCACTATAAGAGGATCATCACTATCATTTTGAAGTTATGGTCAGTTTGGAAAGAAGATAAAGAATATCACCTTACAAATTATGAATAGTGGGAGCTTAGTTACGGTTCATGCAAACTACCTTGCTTTCACAAATTACCTTGCTCGGTTTCTGGTTTGCTCAGACGTTTTCGCTCGGGGTTTGGTAGGACTCCCTTTCTCTTTGCTTTAAAAAAGCTTGAGAAATGGGCATGATGACAATGAATCTAACCCAATCTTGGGATTATAGATGTTTTTCTTAGCAAAACCTCGATCGAATAAGTAGTAGATTCCACTATTCATTAAAGATGCCTTTGTATAGTTGCTTACAACCACCACTTTCCTTATTCGTGGTGGTGCTTGGTAAAAAATTCTTGTCTGCATTTCACTAGGAAGGGCACTATAAAGTGGGAGTATAATCAGCTCTAGAACATTAGGGCCAAACCCCTTCATTCTCTCATACACTATCTGCACACTATATCAATTTCAATGTCATCATGTCCTGCTATAAAGGTGAAAGCCTTTTGGCTTAGTTAGATTTATGTGCGTAACAATAACAATTATAACATCTAGATAGTGGCGCTCTAGTTGCTTTGCGTTCATAGTCTTGATAGGAAATGTTCTTCTTGCAATAGTGAGAATGTTACAATAAAAAGAGTACCTAGAAAACGTCTCAACATCAAGCATATCCAAGGGACAATAAGATTCAAATCTTTTCACCTCCTTTGCAGGTCCTTCAATGGTCCAAAAGGAAATCCTCAAACCTGGCCAAACTCTGTGTAATCCTTCAATGCCCTGTGTAATCCTCAAACCTAACCGAGTAACCAAACTCTTCACCAAGCCTACAACCAAGATCTTCAACATCCCTCTTGGCAGAGAGAGAGAGAGAGAGAGAGAGAGAGAGAGAGAGGTGTTACCTGGACTAGATATGTAAACGAGAAAGGTGTAGCAAAGGAGGTCTGGATGCTTTGTATAGCTTCTGCCGCATGCATCACCTTCGTCGAGACATCGACCCGCTTCAGCTAGCAAAAGCAACAAGAGCACGACCAGGTGGCCGTGGCCATGGCCGATCGGATCAAGTTGGACATAGCGTGGTACCCATCTCTCTCTCTCTCTCTCTCTCTCTCTCTCTCTCTCACACACACACACACACACACACACACACACACACACACACACACGTGCACACAAAGAGTAGCTTTGATGAATTCGTTTACAGTACTTGCGGTGGTAGAAATTCTTAGCAAGCAACCGAGCCCATCATTATTTTTACTTCTCTCTCCTGACAAAGTTTGGGAAAACACTATTAGGTGAACCAAGTAAAGAAAATAGGCACTATTAGGCGATTTATCTTGAGAAGGCATGGCTTTATGGTGGATCCCTTCATCCTTTCTTCATGAATGACATAAAACGTCCTCAACTCCTTTCTTTCCTTGGCTCACCTAAAAGCGTTTTCTCAAACGATGTCGAGAGAAAATTCCACTTGGAAAATAGTTCTACACTCTCCGTCAACAGTAGACACCAGTGTCGTAAGCCAAACTGCATGTAGTGTAGTGCTGCCCGACTATGAATGCCGCATGTAGCACCCTCAACATACTTGAAGCCCTCCTCTACTAAGCATCTAGACCTCTGCTACGTCATCCTTGCTTTTACATATGGTCCGGGTAAAACAAACCACCCCCCCCCCCCCCCCCCCCCCCCCCCCCCCCCCCCCCCCAAGACCATATGTAAAAGCATATGGGGGGGGGGGGGGGGGGGGGGGGGGGGGGGACACACACACACACACACACACACACACACACACACACACGTGGCCAATAGTTGCTATGTGTCTTGGCAAGAACCATAATTACACTCCATAATCCATCAAGCATGGAAATAAGCCTAATGATGACCAACACTTAGCACGTAGGAGGCACACCAAATGTTTAGTGACAAGGTAGGACTCACCTATGTTATGATGATTTCAATCGCAAAAAGAATATCAAAAAACAAAGAACATTTCATTTACTCATCAATATCATCATGAAAACCAATCACATAAAAACAATATAGACTACCCTTGCAACCATAAGAGCGTGTCATATATTATCTGTAAATCTTTTAATCCTTAAGGAAATATCATTTCTTCTTGTTATACGCTACAAGACATCTAAGATTCTACCACTAGCTTTCTCAATGGATATGCATGGTGTCGATTTCTTAGAACTTGGCCTAGAAGTTTCAAGTAGCATCTTTCCTAATTGATTAATGAACATCACAATTTCACTAAGAATATCTTGCACTCAAAGGTCCTTTGCTAATAAAAGCAAGGTTTACACACTCTCAATTTACATGTAAATATTTTATGCATATTGGATGTTGACATGTTTGGACATTTTGGAGGACTATATGAGTAGTGTATATTTGCACTACTTCAGTATGCTGGGAGGACTATATGAGTAGTGCATATTTGCACTACTTCAGTATGCTGCCTGCCAATCTCTAGCAGTGATCTACAACATGCAAAACTCACAGAATGTTTGAATTTCATCGGCCCCTCTTTCCAAGATGATGGTAGAATTGGAAAGCTCCATGCTTGATACATCCAAGAAGAGCTGAACTCAGCATTCAATTTAGAGAAACACCTCTTTGAGATGCATGCACATGCCCATTAGCGCTCAAATACAAGTTTTGGCTAAAACTTAAAAACATCTACATGTTGAAAATTTGTATCGGCGGTTTTGACATTATTTCTCTAGCTTCTTATAGAATTTTTTGCCTTCAAATCTGAAATGTAAAGGTATTAAAATCTAAAACTCCAGAAACCAAATGTTGGGCGAGTTGGTGAGTTGCTTTGGTTATGGGGAGTCTACAAATATCATTGGTATGAAAACTTGCAAAGAGCTAAGTAATCATGATTTTTGAACTACCAAGATTTTCACCAACTGAATGTACCAACAATTCAAGTACATTAAAGAAAACATATCCACCAACCCAAAATTAAGCACTTGAAAACATGTTCAGTCATAGCTTATATCTTGCAATTTTGATGTCCAAATGGGCTGAAATTTGAGCCATAGACTCATGAGACCATGGAAAACAAGCTCATATGGTTAGCTATCCCCATTGCGTGTGAGCAAATATTTTTCCAATATTGTGATGGCATGGAATGTGGCGCACCAAACCTAGGTTTTATTCGAGCATTGGTGCACTTGTGCACTTGTTCTGTTCTTCAAGCAGGAGTCATTAGAAAAGTATAAACACTGTAACATTGCATACTGGTTCAAAATTGCTTGTCATGCACTTTACTCTTTTCTTGATGAAGCATTAACTATTTTTTTTGTGCCAATAGGCTACCATGACAAAACAGGATTTATATAGCTTCACATTACACCCTAGTTTCCTTGCCCTTAAATACATATTCCAAAGTGTTGGCAATGTTTCGTGACATTGCCAAAATGACATCACCTCAATTCATATAATATGTCTTCTTACATAAGCTTTTGATTCTGTTTAGTTTTTAAGAAAGACCATTTGTGAACCTCTGATAGAAGTTAGACACAATGCACATATATTCAACTTACAAACTGTACCTGAAGTAGCTACTTTCTGTTGGTTTTTCTCTTCCAATACAAGAGGGGTGTAACTTTCTACCATTTGTCAACTCGTCTGTGATAGACTAAGCAGCCGCACCTGATAATCTTCTGTAATTCTCGCTTGATGTTGGGAGGTTGCTTTGTAAGAATGTCTCGTCTGTGTGTAGTACGATTCCTCGAGAAAGTCTTCCAAAATTGGACATTGTATTGACATTAATGCTGAGCCAGAAGTCGATGTACCCAATACAAATAACACCTTTCCATAAGCCTTTGCCAAAATCTACAATCTATGAATGTACAGAAGAAAATTTTCTCTACAAAAGAGCTGCCACCTACTTCTCTGGCATATGAAAACCTGAATTCAAAGCACTCAACCTGGCAATAGCATGACCAAAATTAATTCAGGATGGGATGCTATTTATGCTGTCCGAAGTCGAAGAACAGGTAGAGGTCCTTCTTCAAGGGGCCTTGGTACTGTAGTCACGTCACTGTGCCTGGTGACTACTTCAAAACCATTGCTGACACGCCTTGCCCACCCCTGTTCCATCTCTGCCCGAGAGATGGACTCGAGTTCAACCTCCGAGAGGACTTCACGCCATGTCATCCTTCTTCGAGAAGGCAACTCTTCTGAGTCAGATTGCGATGGCCGCACTTTCCTGGTTGGAAATGACACCAACTCCAACATAGCACTATCTTGAGAGTTCCTCTCTTCGCTACCTTCGGGTGGTCTTCTCACTAGAGGCCCAACAAAGCCAGAGTTTTCTGAATAAAGCCCATCCCTCCACCCATGCTCAATTTCCTGACAAATCTGATAATCTTCTGGAGTGCACTGTCGAAGGAGCTTAGAAAATGTCCAGTCTGGCAAAAAAGCAGTAAAAACACCTAGAAGAAGCAGCAACCAAAAACTTGCAGATGAATATAGCTTGAAGCCCACATCACTAAGATCATTGAAGGAGCCAATGGTCTGCCCCATGAGAGAGATTACCGGTAGGAAAATGAAATAAGAGAGAACTGATACAATCCAAACAACAAAAATAGACAAAACAGTGAAACTGTTTGTGCAAAAGACAATTTTGAGGTTGACAATAACTACACACAGAGTGTAAGCTGCAACACCCAGATTGAAGATTCCATTCAGCATGCCATTTCCTCTGCATTAATAAACACCAAGAAAAATGGTCAGAACAAGGTGAAAGGTCATGTTGGCATTCTAAAACATCTTAATGAAATGGACCCAAGCGAGGCTATTGAATGAAAGGACCCGTTTACAAACCAAATTTTCAATTGTGAGGGCAGAAGTGAATGTAATGGAATGTATGATGCAAAAAAGATTAGAGGATACACTTGCTGCTTTTAAGGCCCGAAAATAACAAATGGAAGAACGCATGAATGAAAAGGATGCATTGATTGAAGCACTTAAGGGAGACCTTGCAACTTGAAAAAATACCCCCGTAAAGGAGGGAGAAAATCAACCCTTAGTGATAAAGGAGCTCGAAAGCATTAAGGAGCAAGTGAAAACTCTATGGGAAGAGGAAGAGCAGAAGGCACGAACCTCCTCTTCATGGGCGGAGCACCTATTCAAAACACAAGAGAAGGTTGATAAAGCTAAAAAGTGGATCGAGGACGTAAAGAAAGAGAAAGATAAGATGCCTGAAGCCACATCGACATCCACTATCATCAATATGACAATTGAGGAGGAGCAAAAGAGAAAGACTAGACTAGAGCCCTTCATGTGCGTGTTATAGGTCTCAAAGACACTAGAAAAGTAGAAGAGGTGCGAGAGCTCTTGAAGCGTATGGGTATTTCTAAACCCACACACACAAGTGCTTGGAGAGTTGGCAAGAAGGGAAGCGATGAGAAAGGAAGGCCCAAGGAAAGAGCACTCATTATACATTTCCCTACGCTAAAAGCTAAGAAGGAATTCTTGAAGAAGAGACCAACACTGAAGAAAACTTTGGGTAATGACCTCACTCTAACACAGGTAGCACACATGCAAGAGCTAATGCCAGAGATCAAGGCGGCAAGGGACAAAGGGAAAATTGCTTTCTATAAGGGAGGGAGAGTAGTGTTGTTGGAAAAACATATCGCATGACGGTGCGAGACCTATGAGACCAACCTTAAAATGGCAGAATGGGACTGTAATGGATCAATGAAGCTGGATGTAGGCGCATTCGAGGATAGCTTTAAGGGAAGTGATATTATTTTTTACTCAGAAACGCATCAGACTCTGGGCGGCACATTACCTAGAGTGACGGGATACCATTGGGAGACTACTAGTAGGCAGGGTGTGAGATCAACACATAGAGGACGGGGGTCAAGAGGTGTGGCAGTCCTATTTAGGGAGGAGATTCAACCCCTCATTCGTACTGTTCCAAGAGATGAGCAACCCATATATATGTGGGTAAGAGTGAGAGCTAAGACGGGGGAGTCCACTCTACATTGCAATATGCTACTTTGCCCCTAGCACATCTCATTATGCATCACCTAAGGGGTAGATACCCTACATAATATTGATGCAGCGTCATTTAGATGCTTTGTACACATTTGCCCACAATGGTGGATTGTCTGTTAACCTAGGGAAAACCAAGGTTATGGTGTTTGACACCACACCAGAGTGGGTCAAGAAGTCAGCATCCACTTTTACATATGGCCAGGAGTCTTCAGTGGATTGGTGTTTTCATTGAGGAGAGCAGCAATGACTAGATTGACAAGATCTTATGCAACCTTGGGAGGATTGGAGAAGATGTATTCGCAGGTTTAGTTTCAGGAACCTCGAAGAAAGATCTGGCTTTTTGACACTCTCGTGGCTTCAACTATGCTTTATGGGGTTCCGATTTGGGGACCCTTAGTGGACCACCATGGAAGATTTGGTAGCACTGATGGATGGAGATGTATGGAGAGGCCTCTAGTCTCTATGATCTCTCGGCTGATTCGGGCTAAGGCATCAATGCCACATGAGATTATTTGAGCCAAGCTAGCTGCCCCCCCCCCCCTCTTGTAGTTGAGACCCTTACTAGATTAGTTTCCTTCATGCATAATTTATGTGACCTCCCCATAGACCGATATGCTCGGCTAGCCCTTGAGTCATCCCGACAGCTAGCGCTACAAGGGGACACAACATGGATACAATTGGTACAAGAGTTGGGCAGGAAGATGGCTTTCTTTTGAGAGCATCTCCTCCAACTAATAGAGGATGGGTACGTGATTAGACAGGCCTAAATGGACACTCATTTATCCTATGGGATACAATGTGCTATTGGTCAGATGCGCAAATCATCGCATCAGCTAGAGATTGAGACTGGCAGATTTAGGAGAGTACCAATAGAAGCCAGGATATGCTAGTTGTGTCATATAGAGCCAGAGACAAAGTTACATCACATTTGTCATTGTCCAGTATACTATGAGATATGAGAGTATATAGTATTCAAAATTTCAGCAATGTATCAACATTTGTGCAAGTAATCTAAAGCAAGTACTTCCTCTAGCAACACAGCAAGGGGGCCCTTAAAGGTGGTTGGGTATGAGGATTCCTTAAACCCTTGCGTTGCACCTAACAGATTTCTTCGTACTTAGCTTGTCAATGATGTTCTTTACGATTTCTGTGGTAAAGAAGGTATAGGTGGGTAAGCATGGCTGTGCGGGAATCGGGCAAAGGGGCCTCATGTGGCATGGTGTATCCCCTAGGTCTTTGAAGAGGTAATAGCAACAGGTGTGGAACGCTCTTGAAACATCCTCCAAGCCTCCGCCGAATCTTGATTCAATGAAAACAAGTATATGTATCTCTCATGGCCATGAATGCTCCCTTCTTCCTTCGCACAAGACGTCAGAAGATGATACGTGACTGTCTATGAGGGGTCACCCCATTAGCAACCTCTCTCTGTAACTAAGCTCTCATCTCTTTGGATTTTGTAGCAAGAAAAGTGTGTTGTGGTCTCCACTGTGGGTGCTACTCACTGCAATATGCACAAAACCTCACTCCAACAAGAAGAAAACACACAAAAGCAATGGAACAACAACTCAAAGACACAACAACAGACTCATAACTAGATGGAATCCACTAACTCATGGACCCAATATAGACTTTGGCTGGCAGCACTCTTAGCTCCAAGCCCAGGACTTACAGGTACAATGGGGGTGTCGACGCTCCAATGTAGAGGGAGAGTGTAGATGTGTGGTGCTGGATTGAACTCACAACTCCAGAGTTTAGAATGATAGGATGTCTAAAACATACAATGACTAAAAGAAACTAAGCGTATGTACAACCATAAAGGGCAGCCAACGGATATCCCTAACAGTCCAGCTACACCTATCTCCAAACTGTGGCGGGTATGAACTAGCCACCATGTCCTCTAGACCACCACTCCTGCCGCGTGTAACCATCTAGACAAGAGTCCACCCAATGTGAACCCACGACCAACTATAACTGTCTTGACACTGTAGCCTAGCTACAGGTTGCCCGCACAAGACCACTAAACGTCCCGGAGAGTGGTGGTACTGTAGAAATCTGCAACAAGAGCACTACTGGGTATGTACAATGGAGAGGGTGAAGACACTAAGAGGATTCTTTCTATTGGTGCTCTGACGATGGTGGGAGAGGATAGAATGGGCGGGTACGGGGATGGAGGAAACTGTGCTAAGGGAGAGTCATTAGGTAGCTGTGTTAATGGAGAGTCTTCGCCAAGCTTCAAGGGGGAGTTTGTAAAGAGAAAAATATCGCCAAGATCCTTTCTCCAAAGCATGAATAGTATGTATGTGTTATTTAATCCTAAGATTACCAAGAGCCCTTGTAGCACTAAGCCATGCATTTGCACAAAGTTTTTTCCGCATTTGTACAAGCTTGCATCCACTTTTGCATTGAATCAAGGCATGATAACACTTGGCTATACAATGAGCATGATTACGAGGATTCCACACACTGCCAAATATTAGTAAGATGTCCCATTAGTTTTTCATGATACGAGTCCTAAGGTGAACGAAGATCAAGCTATATATGAAGAATCAACAAGCAACAAGGAAGAAAATGAAGCAACAACACATGAAGATGAAGAAGACAACAACGAATGAACGACATACTCCCAATGAATGAATAAATGATGTACTACTCTAGAATAGAACTTTGGTGATGACGTAAATGGCCACCTTGAGACCCATGAGCTAATGAATCCACCGAGAATTGCCACAATGTATACAATTGAGAAACATGAAGTGTTAAATCTGGTGAGAGCTAGCCATAATGTACCAGTGGACTATGAGAAGCCTAGATGGATCACTAGAAAGTACCATGACTAATCGTAAGGGAGAGATTGTTGGGTAATCCTAGCAATGGGTACCGGTTCCTCTCTTATGACACAAACCTATGGGAAAAATGTCACAAAGTGATGACGTGGCGGCCAGCAAAAATCCTAATTTCTGCCAGAAACCCTAAAATTCCTACAAACCCTAATTTCTGCCAAAAACCCTAATTTCCGGAAATCGCGGAGGCTGAAAAAAAAAAATAAATAAAAATGATGAGCGACGCGAATTTTGCTTTTTTTATAAAAAAAAAGAGAAAAGACTCTCTAAGAGAGAGAGAGAACTGATCCTTTTTATTTTAAAAGCTTTTGGGGCTCTGCTTTTGGGCATCCCTTGTATCTTTAAATAAGTGGTGAGGGCTTCACTTCTCAAGCCATCTGGACGCAGAGTCTGAGAGTGAAACCCTAGCCACTCTCTTGTACTTTGATGTGATTAATATAAAAGAAATACCGAAAGGGGCGCCAGTCTTTGGGGCCAATATCTCTAGGCACGGAACTCCGCCGGGCCAAGTGTACATCTATTGTGATCTGTGACTTGTTTTGAAGTGGTTATTTGGTGCTGTCGCGGTTGCTTCTGGACTTGGAGTGTCCAAGTCTGTTACAGTGGTATCAGAGCACGGCCGATTTCTCTTTTACGGGAAATCCGATACCCCATTTTTTTTTTCCATGGCACCTATGGCTTCAGGCAATGATCAATGGACTCCCTCTGCATCTGGAGATGCGGGCAGGGATCACAACAAAGATTCCGGTACGGAGTATGGCCCGCCTAGGCCTACTCAGGCGGAGCAGCAAGAGATGGAGCGTCATCAATTGATTGGCGATGCAACAAAGATGATGCTCAATTTTGCCAAGGACCCGAAGATGGCAAAATATATGAACCAGACCTCTTTGGAAGAGGTACAGACGGAGTGGCAGAGAACCACAACACCACTCCCGAAACCCGCTCTCAAGAAACCTTCTGCCTCCAAGAAATATACATAAAAGGAACTCGAGAACGTGGTTGATGCACGGATTGCTCAGCTTTTCGACGTGCAAAAGAAAGACAAAAAGCACGGCAAAAAGCAGAAGAAAGGCACCGACTTCCCGGGATATTTGCGCGGTCGGTTATCTTATCATTTTTCTTCACCTTTGGTCCAGCATCGTCGAGAGGGTAGCGAGTCTTACACAGAGCACTGCTTCACCGTCCCTGCACATCTGAGCTTCGACACCCCATTTGTACCTGTGAGTCCTGGGCTGGAGCTGAGTGTGCTGCCACGCCAGAGTCTGTACATGGTTCTTTGAGCTAGTCGAGTCCACATGTTCTGGTCCACTGTTGTGTCTCTGTTGTTATCCATTGTTTTTGTGTTTCTTTTTGTTTGAGAGAGTTCCCATTTGTTTGAGTGAGATTGTCACGCACATTGCACTGAGGGGCACCCACACTGTAGAGAGCACGACACATTATCCGCGCTACAATGCCCTCTGTGGTTGAATGTACATAGTCTGTGCATTTCTGTACAGAGTTTAAACCAATAAAAAATCATAAAATCCAAGAGAGAGAGAGAGAGAGAGAGAGAGAGAGAGAGAGAGAGAGAGAATGTGTGTGTGTATGTCAGATTTTGGAGCACCCTTTATTACTGCATATAAACAAAGAAAACAGATGGCACCTGAGTCTTCCAAAATGGGTGAAATCCGAGCATGTCTGCTAGAAGATTTTGAAGGTGCACGGAATGCTTGGTAGGGGCACGAACTTGCTACTAAAGTGCTCATTCTTGTTCAGGAATTGATGGACCCAATGGCACAATATGCTTTGAATGCGGTTATTCTGTTTTTTCCCAGGCAAGATGCCCACTGCGCAAGACGTGGGTCAGTGGGTGGACTTCTTGCTTAAACGCCAGACAGTTCGAGGCATTTACTTCGGTACCAGAGGATTCTATGAAGTATTGCTAGCAGATACTCATGCCCGTAACATGTTACTTGAGTTGTCTCCCCTGTTTTTTGGTACTCAGATGACACATGTATTGTCGTGGGCACTTACCAAGGACTATCAAAGCCTAATCCATCATAAGTGCCATGTATGGGTGGAAATCCTTGATTTTCCACGCACTTGGCGCCACTTCCTTCCTATGCTCGCCTCTCGTTTGGGAAAAGTGATTTGTCCTCCCAAACTCGATGCTAATAAAAATCGCTTCTGTGTGCTTTGGGACACGGATGTTCCCACCCCTGAGGGTATTACTGTCAATTCAGGGGACCCACTCATTGGGAAATGCCCTTTCAAGCTTAGATGGGGAAAATTTGCAAATTCATGCTTTCGTTGTGGGAAATTTGGACATATGCAATCCGAATGTTCCGAGCCTGTTTTGCAACCCCGTCTTTGGGCTGTCCCTCAGCTCGCGGTCTCTAATGAGAGAGAAGTCCCTAATCCCAGATCTGCTGCTGTTGTAGCTTCTGCACTGTCTAATGTCGTACCTTTGGAGAAAGGCAAGGTTAAATCTGCTGCTTCCACAAATCCTCTGGGTAAAGGAAAGTTGCTTTATTCTTCGGAAACCAAAAACAAGGGGAAAAATGTGGACTCGCGAAAGGATCTCCCTAAGTGACCCCCAAGAAGACTGTTAAGATGCGCTCGTAGCTTTCTTCTCGTAATTATGTACCTTCGGAGGTGAAATCTGTAGGACAAAAACCCCTTCCTTGCAACGATAATCGCACTCTTGCAGATGAAACCGGCCCGTAGGGCGGTAGGCGTTGGCTTTCACCCGAAATTCTTTACTTTATACACACACACAGAGCACTTTGCAAAGAGAACCTGCGACGGGAGTTAACACTTGAATACACACACGGCTCGGAAGCTAGAATGCTCCGAGCAGACGCCGACAACCTGTAATTGGCGCCCCTTTCGGTATTTCTTTATTCTTTAGGAGGGTAAATTACAAGGTAAGGTCCTGGGAATCCTTTACGTGTATCCACCTAGATACCATTTGATTTGGCCAAATTTCGGCAGCATAACAACCCCAAAACTTGCGCGAAACCAATTCCCCTGCTGGAACTGGCTTACACTGGCGTATACCCTCTGATTCCTGTCCAAAAACAGTAAATTCAGCACGCTGTATTTACTGGTTTTTGCCCTGTTTTCAGCCCCAAACAGTCCCCTAACTGTCCTTTGCCAGTGGGGCACGATTCCCAATGATCCTGGCGTCTGTACGGCTGAAAAACAGTGAAATTATAGCGCACACACAGCGCTGATTTTGCACCTGTACGGTGAGGTTATGACCCTCACCAGTGCCTGCTTTGGAGCAGCAGTTAGCTACCCCTGTTCTTGCTCAAGGAGGCTCTTGCCTCAGCACAAAAGCATGAACCCACACAACTGTACATCAGTCAAATGAGTAGCCCTCTTGTGGGGCATCACATAACTGCACGTAGGGGAGAGAGAGAGCAGTGTGTAGTGTGCAGGGCATCACTCCTAGCACCACACTGTACATGAGAGGGAAAGGAAGCACTCCATAGCTCTTAACCTGTGACAGGTTGCAAATGAGGCCTCTCCCAGCTTAAAAATCAGCGCCCATTTTTCTGCAAGAGGAAAGTGCATGAAAATTCGACACTTGGCGCATTTACAAGCATTTGCCCGTTTCGGGTTCGCCGCTTAAAAATATCCTGACTGGTTGCCCAGTTGACTTCACGGCAGAGTTGTAAAATGTTCCCCTAGTTATACCGGAGGTAATGACGCGAACACATTTCACGGCCCAAAATAGCAGTTCCCTAAATTTTAGGAGATGCTTCCGTTGGGCTCTCACTGGTCTTCTGACCATCTATCCTCATTGGGACCGCATCCAAAAATGCAATGTGGCCCAACTGTCGGATACTTTTTGTTGGTAGTCCCACCTTGACTTTACGCCTTAATTGAGTTCACTTCCTAGTATCCACCAACTTGCTAAGTGCGACGGGGGGACCTATATGATCTTGCTCTGAGCCTAGACATCCTCTTACCATACGAATTCCAGTGCCGACCACTTCCCGTCTGCGGGTGAATCTACCGTTCACATTGGCCATACAATGTCCGACCGTTTGCTACTTCAAAAAGAGGGTCTTAAACAAATAAAATAAACCCCATTGGAAAGAAACCAACAACCAAGGTTAGCAGTTGCCACATCTCTGTGACATGGTTAATAACTGCCACGTCCTCGTGACAGCAGATGCATGGAATAAGGTGGTGCACTCTTATAGGGATGCTGTGGTTCACAGGACTTTTCAAGAATTTGAAAGTTCAGTTGCTCCTGAGAGAGGCATGCAAAATACTCTGGTTGAGTCGCGGGCTGTTGATCTGATGTGCTTATGGGCACGTCAACTTAGTCCCATCCTTATTTTGCCCCTGTACATACCTCTTAAATGCATAGTTGTGTAAAATGCATTTCATATAATGTATGTGGGTTATGTAACCCTGACAAGTGGATACTAACCTAGCACTATGTACATACATGTAAGGCTGACATTGTGGTTTTGCAAGAGCATAATCAACATGATTATACTGGGCAATGCTCGTATTTTGCGGGATACTGGATAGCATATGCTGGTTCGTTGGGCTTTTCAGGTGTTCTCATTATGGTTAGGCATGAGTTGCAGCCGGTTCTGGCGTATAATGATCCGGCGAGTCGTTGGATGGTGGTCCAATGCACGATCAATGGTCAGATTTATGAATTTGGTGGTGTTTATGCGCACACGACCTTGGGACAACGAGCTATTTTGTGGCGTGAGATATCTTCTTATCCATGGCTTTCCAATGCGTTGCTTTGTGGTGATTTCAACAATGCGCCAGCTTCATCTGATAACACCACTGGACATTCTCACATGTTAAGCATAGAATTGCAAGCTTGGGCGGATCTTGTGGCATGTACACGGATGTTGGACCTGTGGACCTCTTGCATCCTGATGTTTCGGGGTATACATTTCAACATAATGCTTTTTTTGCATATCGTGCAAGATTAGATTGATGGTATGTCCTTGGTATGCAACAATTTGACGAGTTTGTGTGCGAAATGAGCATCGATCGTTCTTTGCTTTTATCTGATCATGCTCCTATTGTGATGCTGCTGCACTTTGGGCAACTACATTATCATCAGCCTATTTCCAAGAAGCGTTTGCTGCATATCTTTCTCACGAGGTATTTCGTGAGATGATCTATGAGGTTATTCCCCCTTTGGTTGCTCAAATGCGTCTTGATCTTGATGTTGCCTGGGTTCACTTTGTTGGGCGTGTGCAGAGTGTAACTCATGACTATGGAAAGCATTACATGTTTCAATTACGTGGTGATGTTGAGGATGCCAAGCATATGTATCAACAACTCCAACTCTTAGTTGACGCACGTCTGTTGTTGGAAACTGAATCCACGGCCCTTTGTCAGGCCAGGGCGTGTCTGCTCCATAATGACAAACGAAAATTGGAGAAATGGCAAACTCGTGCGACAAGGGATGTGCCTCAAAGCAGTTTTTTAAGCACTTGCATCATTCGAGGGCCTCTCAAACTATTAAGCGGGTTATGTTTCGACCAAGAGCTTGGACAACTTCGAAGCGTGAGCTTGCAGATGCCATGATGTCCCATTTTAGGACTGTTTTTGTCGCTCCCCCTGTGGCATCCACCACAGTTATTCATGCACAACAACTTTTGTTATCTACGGTGCATTCAATTATCTTGCTTCAGGATGCTTGGCCATGGAGGCGGCTTTTACAGAGAATGAATTGCACTTAGCTTTACTTGCTCTCGGAAGATGGCGTTTGCCTGGTTGGGATGGGCTCACTGTGGAATTTTTTCTCTCTTTTTGGGAGCCTTTGAAAGAACCTTTACTTTTTAATGATGAACGCTGCGTGGGTGAAACAGGATTTGCCATTGTCTTGGAAAGAGGGTTTATTGAAGTTGCTGCCTAAACAAGCGCTTTGTGAGCAGTTCTCGCATCGGCAACCAATTTCTCTTATGCTGGTGAAATCTTGGCTAAGATCATTGTGAATCGTATAAAGGAAGCTCTTATGGCTGGTATCCATTCCGCGCAATATGGCTTTATTCCTCATCGCCAGATTTTGGATAATCTGCCTAATGTATTAATTGGAATGGAATATGCCAAATATACCCAACAGGATGTTCTCATAATGCAGGTAGACATTGAAAAGGCTTTCGATACGGTTCAATGGATTTCATTTCTGCTACCATGTGGGCCCTTGGCTTTGGCCCAAAGATGGTCAATGTCGTTTACTTCTTGTATGCCCGCAGTACATGTTCAGGCCTCCTTGATGGAGAGTTGACAGAACCTTGGCCTATTGGATGCTCTGTCAGACAGTGTTGCTCGCTTAGCGCCTTGTTGTATGCCATTGTCACTCACCCTCTCTTATTGTATTTGGATCACTTGACTTTGCTCGGTTGTCTTCATGGATTGGAGTTACCCAATGGGAAAGACTTTGCAGGTCAGGCCTATGCTGATGATTCGTTGTTCATGCCTCGTAATAAACAAGATGATATTGTGCAAAATTATGCAATCCTTCGATACATTTGGCTTGGCAGCAGGCCTTAGGGTTAACTTTTGGAAATCGAAACTCTTGTCTCTTGTTGTTTGTGATTGGCATTATCTTTTGTGGCCTGGCGAGATTCTTGATCCGCATGTGGTGGTCACGCATTTAGGATATCCTATCGGTTGGCAGGTTACTAATACGCAACAAATCGACTGGGTCATGCAACGATTGAATGTCAAATTGCACTATTGGAAATTGTCTACATGGCCGCTGCATGTTCGACTTCGTATAGTGCAAAGTATCATGATGGCTTATGTTCAGTTTTACTTGCCATTGCTGCACTGGCCTCACTCCCGCCTCTCATTGCTTATGTCTACTATTGTATCTCACTTGTGGTGCACCAGGTCTCATAAGAAAGGTCTCCGTTTGTTAGCAAAGCGTCTTGGCGGGCTGAATATTCTGGACCTTCGCCGCGATGCATTGGCAAGGAAGGCTATGTTATTGCCCACTATTGCATTGCAGTCTCAGCCATGGACAGTTATGGTTGCTGACATATGTCAACATGTTGTCACTCCTGCCTTTGGTCATTGGCACACTTCCCTTTGGGAGACTATGTTTGGCAAGATGGTCAGTAATTGCTTGATCACCTCTGGCTTGCTCTCCGCTTGGAAAGTTGTTACGCATCATCTCTCTTGGCATGGCAGGTAGCAAGCAGATGGGAATTCGTTGGGTTTGGAAAGCATTCATTGGAGCAAGGCGTTCTCTTTTAACCTGGTTGATCAGTTGCCTCGTCAAGCCTACTTCCTCTCTGGTCGTAGCATCCGCACGGTGGATGATGTGGTGGATTCATCTGGGAATTTTCTTACCTTTTCTCAAGCGGCAGCACGTTTTGGGTTGGGCCTACATTATTGTCAGATTTGGAGCTTGCTTCGGCATATGCTGGATGTTTTTCTCCCTATTCTGCCCCTGGCCAGTGGATGCCGTATGCAGGATTGAAAATTATGGGACTCTTCTTTGGATGCGATTTCTGCTCGCCATACCTATGCTTCTCTCATGCAGGACTATTGGTTGGCTGATCATTGTAATGCGCTCTGGGATTTACACAAATCCGATCAATGGTGGAAGCGGGCTCTTACTGCAATTTGGAAGTCTCACTTGCCTCTTAAGGAGCGTTTGTTTCTTTGGCGTTGTTTGTTGGGTGTTCTTCCAGTTGAAACATTCCTTGCGACGGGTCGTATTGGCTCTTCTCGTTGTGTCGGTTGCTTTGTTGCTGATGAGACTGTCCGACATCTGCTTTGGGAGTGTCATTGCACCAGGCCTTTCCTTCGCCGCGTTTCTACTTGTATGCACCTTCGATTTCCCTCAGCAGTCTTCCACAAACGATTTTGGCTTTTTGGCATTCTCCCGAATTCCTTCCAGCAATTTGCAATTTTCTTCGCATGGGTCAGATTTTGGTCGCTTTGGTCCTTGTGGCACCGCCACAATCTCCGCATGTTTCACCAGCATGATGCAGATTCTTTTCCATCATTCAAGTTTTCACTGAGACAATCGTTACATTTTGCCTTTGACATTGGGGACATATCCCTGGAAATCTTGCAGCTCTTCTATGTTTGCTTTTAGCACTTTTGTATGGCAGAGAACTTCAGTGTTCTTCCCTTTGTATATGATCGTTTTGGTGGGTTTTCCTCGCCTTGAGCTTTTCCACAGGTAAATTAACCAAATCAGATTTACAAAAGAAAGTGTGTGTGTGTGCAAGGATAAAAAAAAAAAAGCAAGGATGGACACACACGCACTCACCCGCACACACACACAAGCAAAAAAAAGTATGTAAGGATGCATGTCCTTCGAGTTTATCGTTCTTGTTCTTTCCTTTCTTTTGCTTTTGTTTTTGTTTATTTGTTTGTTTTCTCTCTCCTGCTCTCCCATGACTCTTTGGATGGTTTTCACTTGGACGCAGTTTTCAAGCCTCCTGCACTGTCTCCGTGGAGTTCCCTCTTCAGTTATGATCTTCAAGAGACACCTTCTGTAAGTGGACTGCTCGCTCCTCTAGATGAAAGCTCCTTATCTGCTCCGGTGCACTGCTTTGTTACGCACTGTGTGCCATCCTGCTAAAGTGTCTTGGTGATGTCAGTTGCCTCTTCACCCTCACCTTCGTGCCCAACTGCTCTCTCCCTTATGTTCCTCCATGACCTTTTGCTACCAGATTTTACCGGTTGGCAGGCTTTGCTCGACACCGAGCTTCTCTTAGCTGCTCACTGTCATCTTCACTGTTGGTGGCTCTGGTTCTTGGTTTACAATTGCTAAATGGGCTTTTGGTTGAAGTGCCCATCTTTCAGAGGCCAAAGTGACCTATGAGACCAGAAAGTTACAATGCGGTGTATCTGATACAAAGTCAGATTAACAAAATAAATTAAACTAGGATAACAAAATATAAATACTGCGGGATCCTAAACTAAGCAGTATAATGTGAAGACAATATGGGAGGGGAGTAGAGATCCATCTTCATCTGCACTCTGGACGACGAAAGAGTATGGCTTGAATCCTTTGCCGTAGCCTCCTTCGAAACTGTGTAGCTCCTCTTCCCCCTCGGGGTCGTCTAGATCTCCCTAGCTCCAATGCTCGGTCTATGAGAATGCCAGTAGTGCGGGTAGGCCTCTCCACTGCCGTTGGCTGCTCCTCTGTCTGTTCTTCTGGGTGTACAATATCTAGTGTAAAGAGAGAGAGAGAGAGAGAGAGAGAGAGAGAGAGAGAGAGAGAGAGAGAGAGAGAGAGAGAGAGAGAGACTGACCCCATTGTCTCTATGGAAGCCAACGGAAAGAAGAACACCACTACAGAATGCCAAAAGCCTGACAAAAACCAATAGCCTGCCTCTTTGAAGAAGCTTTGTATTTTCTCGCCTTGAGTTTCTGCATACAACTGAGGATTGCTTTCAGCAGTGAGCTGATGTACATCTTGATCAAGTGTAGAGAGCACCATAGTAGGCAAAGACGTCCAAAAGAGGTTGTATGTTGATATGAGTGCAGTTGGATAGAGAGATTGAGCAGAAAGTCCTGAATAGAAGGCCAAATAGCAATGGCCCATCACACATACAATGTTCTTATAGAATGCATACATGACCAACAATTTATTTCGCTTGTATGACCTGAACAGCATGGAAAAGCAAGTACATGTCAGATTGCATCAGTTTAAGCAATTTTACTGAAAAATGATGGATACTAAACTAGCAAAGCCTTATACTTAACATCAATTCATTATGCTCAAAGCAAGGGAAAACCCACGAAGCTAATGCCCAATAAGTGTCTCATACCTCAACACCTAAACGAGGCCAAGAGGCCATTGATCTAGAAACAATCATAAAACAGCTCTAATGTCTGCAAACACATCTCATCGACACGGAAGCAGAAATGTAGTGTTTTCTCAAGACAGGTTACAAAATGGCGAAAGCGCTCCCTCGGAGTTTAAAGGAATACACAGTCACATTGTTATAGAAGGCCTGATGAAACTAACATCTTCAAGAATGGTAACAGAAAAATTGTACAAAGAAGGAAAGATCAAAAGGCAAAAGCAATACCATCTCCCATGAATAAGAAGCAACCTCGCCAGAAAACGGAATTGTCCAATTGCATAATCACTGGCAAGAACAGCAGCCATACCCTCACGCCCACTGATGCCAATTCCAATGTGTGCAGCTCTGATCATCGCTACATCATTTGCACCATCTCCAATTGCAAGTGTCACGGCAAGATTGTTTTCTTTAACCAGCTGTGTAACCTGAAGATAACCGTATTGTTGCAAATCAGCTCACGACCATAGGAAGTATGTCAAAACCTTCCCTCACACACTTTACTAAACACCTTCTATGTAAAAAATTGCAGCCTTGAATGAGACTTTTTAAATACCAATGCTTTTTGAAGTGGTGAAACACGGCAGCACACAACTGTTCTGCACTCCTGACACAGTTCTAGAAAGTTCATTCTATTGTTTTCCTCTAACGCTACAGAAAGGGAGTCACCCTCAATGATAACTGCCATATCTGATGCATCCACACCTAGAAACAAAAAAATTGATAAGTAAACACAGAAGAATCTCAAAATTGTTACATTTTATCATTGCAGTTTTCCTCTAAGAAATATGTGGCTCCGTGCTCATTGCGTGAACACCTTAATTACCTGTGAGTGTTTCTCAGAGAGCTACTAGATAAAATTTATGGATCTATCTGCAGACAGCTAATGCAGGGCTCATGGAAGTTCTCCTGGTGGTGAGAAGGTTTTTAAGTGCGACAGCCGGGTAGATTCTTGAAACGAGTGACGACTCCCCAATATCCTCATGTCATCAAAAGGACTGTTGATAGGTTTTTATCTTGAGGCATGCTTCGAGACATCAAGTAAACCCCCCAGCTAAGAAACTTTTCCAATCATCAAACAGGTGGCATTGGCTGAGATGCAATGACTATTTAACTCAGGGGATAATATTGTCCTTGAAGTGAACAAAGAGTGATTTTTAGAATAGATTCTTGAAACATCGTATATCTCATAATACAATCTGGCGCACAGGAAACACATCCAATTTTTTTTGCCAAATTGATTAATGACAGAATTATAGGACTGAGGAACAAATTTTTGGATCTTCAAAAAGATCAAATACAAAACACAATCAAATAAAGGAGCAGCTCTGCATGGCCTTACTGCCCAAGCCTCCATCAATCTCGCGTGAGCAGGGCTCTTGTTTACAATGAAGTATAGAGATGTTTGTTGCTTTGCAAAGCACAAATTGGGAGTTTTCCTACTACAATTCTATTATGACAGGCCATCAATTACTTAACATGTAAACCTTCAAAGTTAAAGAAATATAAATAGCACTATCAAAAAGACAACCCCCAAGTGGCAAGACCACCAGTTGGGGTATTCCACACTTGCCCTTGTATAACTCACCCAAGTGTTGCGGTGGTTCTTCTTGCACCTCAAGCGCAAGACTTCCAATTGAGAATCAATGGCCCCAATCCCCCAAAAGCTCAAAAAATGGTGTTTGGCCTCGCCACTTGCGTGTGCAAGTCCAAATTGACTTTTAAAATGTTTCGGTTCTTTGTCTCTAACTTTGGTGCATAGTTGCCACGGAGTTTCGTTTGAAACAAGTTTCAAAAGTTTCGAAACGGTTTCGTCCGAGAAAGAAACGCCAAAACAGAAGTTTCGTGCAAACTAAAGAAATGTATGCAAGTTTAAGTGGTATAAGCTGACATCTATGTTTTAAGCATTACCTTACAATTAGACATGAAAAAGAGGGAGAATAGGACTAACTTTCATCATTAGAAGCAAGACAGAAGCTACATTCATGACATTGAGGATTTCATGACCGAAACAAAGAACAAGAGGCTTCAAGGTTTACACGTAACATGAGCCTTGACTTTACCTTTGAAACGTCCAAACTCATACAGAAACGTGTCTGAAACGTTTTGTACGTTTCATGAGTGAAGAAATGCGTTTCTTGGCAACACTTTGGAGGTTAAGTGAGTGACCGTATGTCACAAGTGTGACAAACTGGTTTGCAATTGCATCGCAAAAAAATAACCATCTACATGTTTTCTGATGACACATTTTGGGCTTGTATATGGGGCCTTTGACACCTTGACCAAGCCACCTATTTGCAGCGGTTGGTGTTCATAGGAGAGTCACTGTTGGAAAGGCTGACTCAACTATTGAAAGGTGAGAGCCCCGTCCCACCGGGTGCATGAAGGGCTTCAACGCGGTGCAACCTCTTGCACATGCAGTCCCACCTACTATATACAGCACATATGGGGGCTAGTACAGCTGCTGCAATATGGTGCTCCTGACCCACTTTTTATAACACATCACGACTGGCACTCGCTACAATACGTTCAGTGCTCCTTTCCGAAAGTAAAAAGACGCCTTTTTGCAGGCCTCTTCTTGGCTATGATTGCCACTCAAACAGCCAGCCCTCCATAGAAAGAGTTGTGCCCACGTTGAGGTATTTGTAGCACATGAGGCATCGTCCTGCTTTGAGCACCTGAAGCGTTGGGTGGGACGAGGCTCTGATTCTCTTAAGAGAAGTCTATGTGCATTGACGAGACTTCTGGTCAATAGAAAATCAACAACATTTGTAAAGCCCAACTTTTTAACGGGGATAACCTTGCAAGGAAGAGATTGTAATATGTACATGTACTATTCCAAAGGTTCCCTTCCACCCCAAATGGCCATCTTTTCAGTCAATCCTCTTACTTTGAGAGCTTTAACTATTTCCAGCCTCAAAGAAGTCACCCAACAATAGATGTATCACATAAATGGAGCTGGAGGGAATTTTTATCTCAAAAAATACTTTGTTTTTGCAATTTTCAGTCGAAAAATCCCGATGCAAACTTCTCTCATCTGATTCAATGAGCAATCAAAGAACAGATCTTGAGGTATAGGCTCTATCAGGGCCTTTCAGCCACCTGCATCCTATGGAGTGACCACACAGTTTAGCCCAAGAGTCCCCCCCCCCCCCCCCCCAAAACACGCTTTTTTGTAAATTTGAAACCTCAAAGCGAGGAAAACCCACGAAAAGAAAGGGATACCAAAAGCGGAGCACTATGAGGCTCCGAAGGCTAGAAACAGTCAAAGTAAATCCTGTAGGTATCAAGAGTGATGTCTCCAGCGTCATAGGCAAAATGCAGCGCTTGACCAAGAGATAATTTGAAATAGGGAAAGGGGTCAACAGAAGTGCCTTGGAACATTAAGGAGTTCTTATGGTGCCAGATGGCCCATAGAGTCCAAAATCTGACCCAGGTGAAAAACACCGCAAACTGAGATTGCGGTGACTGTAGCACCCCAAAAAGCCAAAAGCGTCTGTGAAAAGAGCCGGAGGAAAACGCAGCCGAAGAGCAATTGACACTTGCCGAATGAAGGCTCTCGAGTAACGAAGGATCACTACAGTAAGGATTGCCCTTAAATTCGTGCATCCACGGCTTTGAACCCAAGTCAAAGCCAGAATGAGTTTGCCTTTCCCAAGCTCAATTTATAGCAGTTAGCGCCGTTTCTCAGCCGCCCCCTTCTACCCATGTGGTTACCCCTCAAAATAAGCCGCCGCAGTTGGTAAAGGAGCCATCGGGCGTCCTCATCCGGGCCCAAAGAGCCACTCTCGGTCTTAGCATTCCAGCAAGTTCAACTTCCCCACACATTCTCACACCAGTGGATACACTGCCTTCAGCTGTGAACAAGCTATCCCCCAGTGCCATGAAAGAATCCAAATCTTTGCTCTCCGATATTGATGAAGCTTTCTTGGAAGCAGTTTCCGATCTACAAAAGATCAAGGTACCCGAGAAACCACTGGTAGAACAGGAAAAGCTTACAGTAGAGAGAGTCTTGAAGAACACCTTCCAACAAGTGTCCCTCTATGACATGCTGCGACTAAATGCGAATTTTAGAAGTGACACCCTTGCTGTTATTCAGTCACTTTACCCCGGAGTAAGTCCTAGTGGCGGGCACCTCCCAGTGCGACCATCAGAGTCCTATATAATATCCAATCCCGTTGCTCCACTCACTGATTATAGAAGCCCTCGCCTGACAGTGTCCGTGTTGGGTCGGCAATTCTCAGGAGTGATAGTGGATGGTGGATCTGGCATCAACCTGATGCCTGAGTTCACTATGTTAGTTCTAGGTCTACAGCCTACTCGCCCTGCTCCCTTTACAGTTACATTGGCCGACCAACGGACAATCTACCCAGTGGGCATAGTGGACAATGTGCCTCTACAAGCACAAGACTTTATTTTTAACTTGGATTTTGTTGTGGCTCGTCTTCCCCAGGTTGAGGGCGGATTTCCTTTGCTCATTGGAAGACCATGGCTGCGACACACTAAAGAACTTCATGATTGGGGAAACGATGCAATGTGGATACATACTTCTGGCTCCCCGATGCAACCCATTCTCTTAGAAGGAGGTATGGATCCCGTGGTGCAACAAGTTTCTTTGTCAATGGAAACCAAACCTGAACAAGAACATCCTACTACACCTGAAGGGTCAGACGAAGATCTGTTGGAGTGGTTGGAGGCTACCAAATCTATGCCTTGTTATGGAGTCTCTCTTCACTCTTTGCCTGAAGGTACACCCTCTTCAAATGTTTCCACAATAGCTAAACCTAATGAGCCAGCTCAAAAGTTGAAGGTCATAGAAGCTACTCCTGATGTGCTCTTGGTGAAAGCCTTTGAATTTGGTGAGCCTATGAAGAGGCATAGAAGCGGGAAGAAATCTCCTCTATAGAAGTTCACCACCCCTCAAACATCAACCCCTTTGGTGTCTGCTTCTCCGACCAGAACAAAGCTCTTCTCTGTGTCTAGCAAACTCCTTTCACAGAGCCCATCCTTCTTGCTGAATTCCAAGATCACGATAGCTGTCTTGTTCATGATAGCTGTCTGCTCCGTACTTGCCCCTATCTACCCCTATCCCCTCGACCCTACACACAATCAGAATCAGAAAGACCGCATCCTTAGGGTTCACACTAGTTGTGGCAATAAGGGGACTCTACTGCATACCAACTCACACCCTGCAGAACCAGCTCAACCCTCTGCCTACTCACCCTCCTACCCCTACCCACCCCCTCCCTTGCCCTCGAAACTACCCTCCCCCTCACACCCCCTCGCCCCTAGTCCCTCCCCGTCGCCCCCCTCACCAACCCTCGCCCCTACCCTCCTACCCCCTCCTCACCCCTCACCCTACCCATCCCCTCCCTTGCCCTCGACCCTACCCTTCCCCTCACACCCCCTCGCCCCTAGTCCCTCCCCCTCACCAGCCCTTGCCCCTACCCCCTCGCCCCTCGCCCCTAGTCCCTCCCCCTCGCCCCTAGTCACACCCCCTCGCCCCTAGTCACACCCCTCAGCACCCCTCGCCCCTACCCCCCTCCCCCTCGCCCCCCCCTCATCAGCCCTCGCCCCTAGTCCCCCCTCACCAGCCCTCGCCCTCGCCCCTGCCCACTCACCCTCGCCCCCTCTCTCCAGCCCTCACCCCTACACCCCCTCCCCCCACCTACCCAACCCTCGCCACTAGTTCCCCTTGCAAGTCCTCGTCCCTGGCCACTCACCCCCTCGCCCCTACCCTTTCCCCTCTCGCCCCTATCTAGCCCTCCCCACCCCTTCCAGCCTCAGCCTCAGCCTCATCTCCCACCACCCCGCTGATCCACATTGCTGCCTTCAGTAGCCTCAAGCTCCCTTTGCAACCCAAGAATTCTCGACAAGGAGTCTGCATTTCAATCTGCTTCTTGGACCCTTCATTCTCTTCCTCAACAACTACGACTCGCCTCTGCAACTCCTTCAAGAGCCTCTGATATGTCTCCTTCAGAGCAACTATACTTCTTTGGTTTTCAGCTCGAGAAATACCAAGAGTTTGCTGCAGCTCTTCACACTCTACTTGGAACTTCCTAGAATTCTCCTGAACTGTCATCATCTTTGCATAAGAATCCGCCATCCGGTGTTCGAGCAGAGAAACCTCCTCCTCCAAGTGTTGAATTCTCTTGCAAGCTGCAATCAGTTCTTGCATGGTTGGGCCTAGCACCTGCTTCAAGAAAGATGTACTACGCGGTACCTAGTGCTTCTCTTTCACAATTTCAGTATTCCTCTCACCGAGATGGTGAGCGGTCTTGTGGCGGGCAACCTCTAGCAGGCTACAGTCACTTTCACAGGACACTCAGTTAGTACAGTTGGTCTAGTCTCGTTCACACTAATCGGACTCTTTGGGCTGGGCAGTGACACGTGGCCGCATACAGACGGTGGTCTAGTGGACATCGTGGCCAGGTCACCACCACCACTCACTTTGGGGATTGGCTTAGGTGGCTGACATTTATGGGCCGTTGGTGGATCACCTTCTAGATATATGGTCCAACGTCGTCGTCTAGGGAGTGAGTCTATACACACAACATTGCTTCACCATCCCTGCACATCTGAGCCTTGACACCCCATTGTACCTATGAGTCCTGGGCTGGAGCTGAGTGTGCTGCCACGCCTAAGTCTGTATTAGTTCTTTGAGATAATCGAGTCATATGTTGTGGTCTGCTGTTGTGTCTCTGCGAGCTCATTTGTTGTCTATTTGCTCCTTGTTTTCAGTCTGTTTTGAGTGAGATTGTCACGCACATTGCACTGAGGAACACCCACTGTAGAGAGCACGACACACTATCCGCGCTACATCGGTCAGTTGAGGAGGCCCGACAGGTCAGTTGCTTCTGAGCCAGAGGACATGCGTGCAGTTGCTACTCACTTTTACCGTCAGTTACCATCTGCAGAGCCTCGGTCAGAGAGTCAGGATGCATGCAGGGAGCAGGTGTGGGCACAAATGCCTTGCCCTGTGACCGAGGAGATGTGCCAGAGACTTGAGCTTCCACTTCAGCTTGAGGAGTTGCACACGGCTCCTAGTGCACTCCCCCATGGTAGCTGTCCAGGTGAGGATGGCTTGACTCCCAGTTTTTTCTTGGAGTATTGGGACTTGCTTGGCCCTGATCTCTGTAGTGCTTTCCAGTACATCTTGCACACAGGAAAGATGCCTGACAGCATGAGTGAGGGTTTGATCTACCTCATTCCCAAGGAGGGTGGCTCCTTGGATGAGATTCGATAGTGGTGCCCCATCACCATCTTCAACTCAGCCTACAAAATTCTTGCCAAGGCTCTGAGTTTGAGGATCCAGCCACTTCTAGAGAGCCTTATACATGGGACCCAGACTGGTTTTGTCAAGGAGCGTAGTATCCTTGACAACATCTTTACTTTTTAAGAGGCTTCTGCCCTAGCGAGGCTTCGTGGTGAGGATCAGGCGATTCTTCTTCTCGCTTTTGAGAAGGCCTATGACAGAGGGGTCTCTACGCAGGATGGGCTTCTCAGATGCTTGGATCAGAGGGGTATCAGCTTTGTACAGATGAGCACACAGTCAGGTACTTTTGGCAAGAGGTAGAGGTGATCGTTTCATGCTCACACGTTCGGTCAGACAGGGCTGTCCTCTTGCCCCCTTCCTCTTTCTGTTCTATGCTGAGGCGATGAGAGCAGGTTTTTGGTGTCGTAGCGGGTTGGTTTACGGGGCTTAGCACTTCCTATTCGGGGAGATGAGCTACTGGACGCTGAGTTTGTTGACGACTCAGCCTTGTACTTGGATGGCCAGGAGGCCAACCTTCCCAGGTGTGAACAGGCTCTTGAGACTTTTTGTTGTGCATCAGGCGCACCGATCAACCTGGAGAAAGACAGTGGCTTTCTCGGTTGGTAGTGCTCCTATGCTGGATTGGATGCCAGGTGAGGGTTTCAAGTGGATTCCCCCAGGGACTACAGTTCGGTACTTGGGCTGTCAGGTTGGTATGGACTTGTCTCCCGAGCAACAGATTGTTCCCCCCCTCCTGTCTATCAGGAGGAAGTTGTTACACTGGAGCTCAACACGACTTTCTTTGGCTGCAGAGTAGTAGTGGCCAACCAGGTGTTGTTGGCGACTATGTGGTACATCACTTCTTGCTGGATCTTCTCGAGTTCTTGTATCAGCCAGGTAGAGAGGTTAATCAAGAACTTCCTTTGGTCAGGACGTGACACTCAGATAGCCGGAGCCAAAGTGGCTAGGCAGGTCATCACTCTTCGTTGTTCACAGGGAGGGCTTGGGATCATTGACCCAACACAGCAGAGCAGAGCCCTTCTTGGGAAGTTCATAGTCAGAGGACTTCTTCCAGGCGAGGAGCCTTGGAAGGAGTTCTTGCTACAGTGGCTTCGTGCTAGGGTGCCTCAGGCTGGAGGCTCCTGGCGCCCTTCGACCAGATGGATCTTCACAGAGATGTGCAGAGTTGGTTTGAGCAGGAGACTGGAGGACCGCTTCGCTGTGAGTTTGCTTCGATCTTGGGAGCACTTGAGGCGAGGCCTGGAGCAGTGACAGCCTACTTGCACGAAGGAGCGCCTACGACAGCCCCTTGTTTGGAACCCCATGGTTAGCACTCAGAGAGGCCACTTGGTTGGTACTTGGCCTCATGTTTCCTGGGGTCCCATGGTAGCGGGTCCAGCGCGCTCTTTAGGTGACTGGTTAGAGTTTTCATGCTTGTCAGAGGAGTTGCAGGGTTTCCAGCTACAGGGCATGAGAGGGGTGCAGAGCTATGCCGGGACATCTCAGAGGCAGTTCCAATTGAGTGACTCACACCTCTCGAGCCAGTAGCACCCAAGTGGATGGGAGCCTTCGCACGACTAGAGGTTCTCATCTCAATCCGGGCCTGCTCAGAGATTGTTCCCTCCCTTTTTTTCGAGTTATAGGGTGAGGGACGCTTACAACGAGTTGCAGTAGAGACCCCGCAGGTGGCAGAGTGCTGTTTTCAGAGGATCTGAGTGGTGGGCATCTATGGGAGGACTTGTGTCATCGATCCTGACCCAGCAGCTCTTGAGACTGGACACTGGAGACTGTGGGCTTGGGAGTGCTGTCCACTGGCACGAGTAGAATGGGATCCTCGTGAGTGGCTTTGGAGGGACCCTTTCTCTTCTGCAGACCACCCAAGTGTCCCTTTCTTTCAGTACACTATTCGACTGGGACGTCACATACTAGCAGCACAGAGAGGCTCGCCCCGCTGCAGCAACTCATTGGCAGGAGGAGGGTTTCACAGCTGAGTTCTTGGCAACCTTTTGGGAGAGGTCGTGGGACTCCAGAAAGCCGAGGTGAGTCACCTTGTTTCAATGGCTGGTCGCACACAGAGCTATAGCAGTTGGGAGTTGGCTAGTGCATAGTGGTCTCTCGACCGCATGTGCAGCTTGTGACCATCTTGTGGAGAGTCAACGTCACTGTCTTTGGGACTGTCCTTTGGCACAGCAGGTGTGGCTTTGTGTTCTTCGGCTGATGCCTGCTCTTTCCACGGCTCAACATTACACTTGGGGAACAGCTGCTTGGTCCACCCTCACGGGCCCAACACTTCAGTTTGAGTTATCTTCCACCAGCAGGATAATAGTGATGCAGTGGGGTCGACCTACACTCCAACCTGCCACAGAGCTTAGTCCACAGGAGTGGTGCAGTGAGAAAGAGGAGTGTTGGGAGCTCATTAGTGGCTTGACACTCTGGTTCATCTGGCGGGCCCGTTGCTTCCGCATCTTTGAGGCTCGCCCTATGCCACCAGCAGAGACTGTTCGCGATCTTTGGCTAGAGCTAATCGACACTCTCAGTGGACAGCTCGAGAGACTACACGGCAGGTCCGACCGCATGCGGGAGCGCAGAGAGGCTTTCCTTTGACTCTGGCATCCTGGGCCTTTCTACACCATGGTCCAGGGTGTACTCAGATGGCACTACGGACCACCTCTGTGGCTTTTCCCTCCTCCCATCTCTTGATTTAGCCTCTTTGTATAGTTGATGTTTTTTCATTGGGAGAGTCTCCCCATCATGCTTGTTTTAGCCCTCTCTCGCAGAGGTGGTTGTAGCCCTATGGGCAGTTTCATTAACTAATAGAAGGATCTTTTTCTCGGAAAAAAAAAAAAAGCTCTCACACTCATACACACTCTTTTTTTGGGGTTTTTGATATTTGACTGCTATTGACACCGACACACACACACACACAGGCTGGCTGTACAGAAACCTGTTGCTTGAAAACTTTAATCAAATTGAAAACCTAACAATTTTACAAAACCTGCAAATATACACACACAAACATACCTACACACACTCACACCTCTCTCTCTCACACCAAACGACAGAAGGACCACGTGCAGATGAAATCAAACTTCAACTACCGGCGCGCTGTGAAGGGCCTATGCAAGGTAGACGTTGTGCAGAACAGAGCCGCGCGACAGACAAGTGGCAGAAGGATTTACCACACACCCAAATCCCCCATGCACACACACACACACACATCCCTAGACAAAACGTACATTTTATTCACTAACGGGAAACCTCAAAGCGAGGAAAACCCATTGGCAACATTACATGCTGCAAATCAGAAACAGTCAAAGTAAAGCTCATAGTGAAGAGGAGAGAGCTCATCCAAATCCGTAGCAAACTTAAGAGCTGGCAAAGGGAAGTTTTGAAGAGGAAACATAATCCACCTGAACGTGCTAGAACATGAGATATTTACGTGCCTCGAAACTGTCCAAAGCACCCAGAATCTAACCCAATCAAGAAAGTATGCATACGGCCGAAGCAGCGGTGGAAGCACTCCAAATATCCAGAAGTAACAGCCAAACTGTACCCTAGTAAAACAATTGCGAAGGCATGCAGAGATGTAATCCACAAACCACTGCGTGTGAGAACATGACCACAGCAAATGTGGAATATTCTCATTACCCGCACCACATCGAACACATTTCGAGGAGGCCACTCCTCTCAAGAGCGAAGAAATTTACCTTGGGAGAACCCCAAGAACACATCTCCACAAAAGAAATCACTCTTTCAATGGAAGTTTTGCATGCCAAACTTTCATAACTCTTTTGTGCCACCATGTAACACCTTTATCCATATTGCATACCTTATTACAGTGTTCCTCCAACCAGAGTGATGACTGTAAATGACAATAACCCTTTTTTACAGTAAAAGAAAGGAACGAAGATCTTGCATAATACCAGTCACAAAGTCGATCCTCCACAACAAGCGGCGGAATGGGAGATCTAGAATCAACAATGTCCTTGATGATCTGCCACATGTTTCTATTATGCATTCCAAGACCAAAAACAAGAGCTGCTTGTCGAAATGAGAGTACATACCCATTATCACCCACCACATCCAATATCAGATCAACAAAGTTCTGATCAAAAACCAAACTCCAATTTAAACTCTCATGTCTAAGCGAATTGCCACTCTCAGCATCCCTACCATGCCATGACAACTGCTTCGTGACTTGTTTCCAATCCGCTACCAGACTGGAAGCCAAGGGGCAGCCTGGAATCGTAGCTTGAAATTTTCCAAAAACAACATTCCATTAAGAGGGCTGCCAATGGCCAAAAGCAGGTGTAGGAACGGCATGAGAGCACAAACACCCCCCCCCCCCCCCCACACACACACACACGCACGCACACACAACATGCACACACAGAGACAATTAAAAACCGAGTTACTCGAAGTAAGAAGTACCTGAAGATGTTCTGGCATGCGCCCTTTGCCTAGCTTCATCGAGCATATTGTGCAGCATCTGTGGCACACTATTGAGAGCAGATTCACACAATAGAAAAAGGTGCATTGAATCCACCAGCAGCTTGCATGCCAAACCTATTGCTACAGCTGTTTCCAGCTTATCACCTGTGAGAACCTGCGATTTGAAAATACTTCAAAACATACCTCATGTTTTCTGTGTTGAAAGGAAAACCCTGCTATTGTTCAAGAGCTGTGAAAAAAACAAAATCAGAATGAAAATTTCGGGATGTTGGTAGATTGCGATGGTCATTGCCATCTCACAGAAAATAGAATGGGTCAATCAACCCCCATCAGATACGGTCTATTTGACTCTCCCAGATAAACGCAGTTCTCCTAGCACCATTGGATGGCTTTTCTATTGAATGAAAGACATATCAGGTAATAGTCCACAACAAAGCACAAAGACATTCAAAGGATCTTCTAAATAATGGCAGAACAGTAAATTGCTACAAGTCTCGGCAGCCCACAATGAGTCCACACCTCCTCTGAGTCTAGGCCCATGGTGCCCTTTCTCTGCCTAATGCTCCTGCCGCCTCCTCTCACCTCTCCACACATCAGCCCTACTTCAACCCACATTTGGGAGCCTAATATTTGAAAATGAAATGAAATGAGATGAATCGTTATATTAAACATCTTCAAGAGGCCAAACGAGACCAAAATGATACAATCTTGGTGGATCTACTACAATGTCTGGGTACAAAATAAAATAAAATAAAATAAAAGCTAAAATGAACATCAGTGTCCAAGAATGCCCGGCATTAGACGTTATTCGAGGATGTACTGCGCAACTCTAGCAAAAACAACCCGAGGCATCTCTGATTTTGATATCTCATGACTCTAACCAGTGGTCCAAAGCCCTCTCAGGATAGACAGTGAGAGCGGCCTGGTATCTCATGATATACCGGACAATGTCATATGTGATGTAACTCTGTCACTCGCTCTATATGACACAACTGGCAAATCCTGGCCTGTGTTGGTTCTCTCCTGAATCTGCCAGTCTCACTCTCTAGCTGCGATGATGTGCCATCTGACCAATAGCACATTATATCCCATGGGATAAATGAGTGTCCATATAGGCAGGTCTGATCATATATCCATCCTCTGTGAGCTGGAGAAGATGTTCTCTGTAGAAAGCCATCTTCGTGCCAAGGTCTCGTGTCGGCTCTATCCATGTCCTCCTCGTGTCTAGATAAAGAAAATCCTGTCTCAGTCTGTGTGGGGGACAAGGAGGGTGCATCGAGCGAGTACTAGAAAGGGGGTAGTTTGTCCATACTAAAATCATGTAGCTGAAACCATGATGCCATCTGTGCATACCAACAAGATCTGTCTCCCTATGAGGCAAGCTATTGAAAAGACTCCAAAGCTAGGCAAGCATATCTATCTTTGGCGAAATCCCAAATACTGTGTATAAAAGAGACGAATCTAGTAAGTGCCTCTATGACCAGTGGGGGAGCAGCAAGCTTTGCATGAATAATCTCTTGCGGTACAGAGGCCTTTGCCCTAATCATCAGGAAATCAAAGAGACGTAAGCCCTCTCCATCCATCAGTACTGCCATCTCGGCTATGATGGTCTACTAATGGTCCCCATATCTGCACCCCATAGAGCATAGCTGAAGTGACCAATGTGTCAAATAGCGAAAGCTTTGTTCGAGGTTCCTGAAAATGAATCTGCGAACACATTCTCTCCATGCTCCCCAAAGCTGCATATGCTCTCATCAGTCTAGACTCTGCTACGCTCCTCAAGGAGAACTTTGGAACATTGAAGACCACTCCCAGATAAGTGTATGCGTCTGTATACTCAACTGTCTCCTGACCATATGTGAAGGTCGGTGAAGATCGCCTCACACACTGTGTTGTGGTGCTGAACACCATAACTTTGGTCATGCCAAGGTTCACTGACAAGCCGCTATCACTAGCAAAAGTGTACAATGCATCCAAGTGTTGCTGCATCCCCTCGGGCGAATCTGAGATCAACACATTGCACAATATCCTCTGCATACATTAGTAATGAGATCCGAGTCACTGCTAGCTGTGCTCCTCTGTCGCCTTCCCTCTCAATGTAATCTGAAACCTCAATTACGTACAAACTAAACAATGTAGGGGAGAGTGGGCATCCCTGTTTCACTCCAACAGTGGAGTGAATATGCTCAGATAACCCCTCGGGAGTACCAAGTTGCCGCACGATTGTCTTGTATAAAGCCATGACTCCCCAACTCAGCTCTATGGGTACTTCCATCTCCTGTAGTTTTTGTATCAGTCGAGCTCTGGGAACCGTATCAAATGACTTTTGTAAATCCACAAACGTACAATAAATCCTTCTACCATGTGATCTGCTTTCCTCAATAACAGCTCTCAGTGTCAATATATGAACAAGAGTAGAAAAGCCCGTCGTGAAACCTACTTGGCCTAACACCCGAGTGCTTGCTCTCTCAGCCCATCTACTCAACTGCTGCTCAAGAATGGATGCATACAACCTAGCTAGTGTGTGCCCAATCATGATATTATGGTAAATTCCCCGGTATCATGCAGTCTCCTGTCTTGAAGATAGGCACAATAGTAGGCATGCTCTAAGTATCCGGAAAACCCTCACACATGGCTTGCTTGAACATTACTGCAAGAAGCTCTGCAAGCATATCTCTAGTATGTATAAAGTGCTCTGTGATCAATCCATCTGACATCATGATCATATGCTCTCGTAGTCCTCATCCTGTCAATGGCTTTATTTACCATCTCAACGGTAAGAAAGTGCATGTCTGTGGGCATGGCTCCAGAGGGTTGGGTAGAGACTTTTGTTTTGGAACTGTGTGAAGAGAAGCTTTATATGCGCCCCAAATCTTGGTTGATGTGATAGCCGGTGGGGGGAAATGCTCTTGAAAAAATCTCCACGCCTCCCCCCTGAGTGTTGGCTCATGAATAGCTTGTACGACTCCGAGCAAGGTAAGTCCTCTTCTTTCGTCGCAGTAGGAGCTGAAAGACTATCTGTGACTGTCTCTGAGTAATGGCTCCCAGGAGCACCTCTCTCTAGCGTGTTGCTCTCATCTCTCTACACTCATTATACCACCTGCTCTCGGGCATACTCCCAAAACGTCGTCTTTGCTCGGATTGGGTGTGTGGGTATGCCTATGCTGCTGCATGATGTAGAGTCTATCAATATATGGGTAAGCTCCTCTAATGGGCGTCCCGCCTCCTTTGTGGCCAGGCGTCTCTAAAATTCTAAATACTGTCCATGTAGACAAAGTTAGTCTCCGATGTGAAAGTGTATCTAGTATGCGTATATGCCTGGTGCATAGTTATTCGGAACGGGAAATCGGAACGCAGAACGTGGAACGACAACCGGTATGAAATGCCATTTCCTGTTTCAGACACTCACGCTTGAAACATGGAATGGGGATTAGGAATAGGAAGCTAGATTGGGAACTGGGAACTGTGACCTACAAAAGGCCATTCCCTGTAACTACGGCCTGTTGTAGCAAGGAAAGTGTGTCGTGCTCTCTACAGTGGGTACTCCTCAGTACAATATGCGTGAAACCTCACTCCAACAAAAAGAAGACATCACACAGCAATGGAACAACAACTCAAGCACAACAGAAAGAAGACATCACATAGCAATGGAACAACAACTCAATGCACAACAACAAACTCAGAACTCACTGGAACCCGGCAACTCATAGATCCATACAGACTCTAGCTGGCAGCACTCAGCTCCAAGCCTAGGACTCACAGGTACAATGGGGGTGTTGAGGCTCTAACGTGCAGGGAGGAACGCAGATGTGCGGTGCTGGACTCAAGACTCAAGACGCTAGACCGTAGCAAGTAGAAGATGATGTCTGACGACTAGAACCAACTACAAAATATATACAATTATAAAGAGCCACCATCGGCAAAGCAAAATATCCCAATCCAACTAAGCCTATCTCCAAATTCTGGTGGTGGTGATTTGGCCACGGCGTCCACTAGACCACCTCCCGTATCCCTGCCACGTGTCACTGGCCAGGTGAGTGTCCATCCAATGTGTGAACTCCAACCCAACTATAACTAACTGCCTGCCATGTGCCAGTGACACTTAGCCTTGCTAGAGGTTTCCTGTCACAAGACCACTCACCATCCCGGTGAGAGAAACACTGAAACTGAAATAGGCACTAGTACTGCAAAAAGCAACCACTAGTGCACTGAAACAGCTGAAAAGAAGGAACTGCATATGTACAATGAAGAGGCTGAATTGAACATCCCCATCCTGTCATACAAGAGAAGAGTCGTCGCCACTGCCGCACCCGAAGTGTCAGCCTCTGGAGGTGTAGCCATCAAATTGATGGTGGAAGCTGCAACTTGCTCTCTACCAAATGGCTCTCTATGAAAGGAGCAGCCATCTGCTGCTCAACAAATAGAGGCACCAATCCCAAAGTGTAATGAGGTCGCCGACTGACATAGCCATGGCAATTTGCACCAGCAAAGCCATCGCAAGGAAAACTGTGTCGGTTGCATGTGTGTCATGTGAGCCGTCTACTGAAACCCCTGAGGATAGTATTGGAAATGCTGAGGCTGAGCACCTTCCATGAAATGTGTAGAAGGTCTCATGAACTGCGTAGGACCTGGCTGTGCATACCCTTCAGGAGATTGTACTTGAGTCTGTACCTATCCCATTGGACCAGTCCATCCATACCCCATAGCAACAGGAACCTCAGCTCCCATATCTTCGTGTAGTAGCATCTCCCGAAATCCTTGCATTTGAGCTTTGAGGTCGTCGAAGAATTGGAATTTCACCTTCAAGGCTTGTCACAATGTGTAGCGGGAAAATGTGTCGTGCTCTCTCTATTTCATTTCATTTCATTTCTATAGTGGGTGCTCCTCAGTGTAGTATGCAAGGAACCTCACTCCAACAGAAAGAAAACATCACACTAAAATGGAACGACGACTCAAATCACAACAATCTCGAAACTCAGTGGAACTCGATAAACTCAAAGAACCATATAGACTCCGGCTTGGCAGCACACTCAGCTCTGTAGCCTGCTACAGTGTCACTTTCATTGTCATATGACAATAGTTTACAGTTGGGCTTTGGTCAGTTAGTCTTTGGTCTGGTCGGTTCACACTTGGGCAGAGACACGTGGCAGGGTGGTCTAGTGGACATCGTGGCCAGGTCACCACCGCCACCCAGTGGGGATAGACTTAGATGATGTTCTTTATGAGCCGTTGGTGGCTCTTGATGATTGTACATATGAATAGTCGTTTTGGGCCAGTGGCATTATCTTGTACGTAGTAGTCGTCTAGAGTGGGTCTTTACACAGAGCACGTCTGCACCATCCCGGCACATCTGAGCCTCGACACCCCCATTGTACCTGTGAGTCCTGGGCTGGAGCTGAGTGTGCTGCCACACCAGAGTCTGTATCAGTCTTTGAGATAGTCGAGTCATATGTTCTGGTCTGCTGTTGTGTCTTTGTGAGCTCTGTTGACGTCTATTGTTTCCTTTCTCTTCAGTCTGTTTGAGGGAGATTCAGCCTGTTTGAGTGAGATTGTCACGCACATTGCACTGAGGACCACCCACTGTAGAGAGCACGACACATTATCAACGCTACAGGTGCTCTCATTTTGGCGATCACGGTGGGACCTCAAAGGAAGTCTCACTCTTGTGGGGATAGAATCGTGAAGCTAATCGGTTGTTACATGGCTCTGCACACTTGCTTACACTGTGTAGATAGTCTGCAAGTCTGGTCCTCTCTCGCCCTGGTCCAAGTCCTGGTCCTCGCCCCTGGTCCTTGGTCTTTGGTCCTGGTCTAGTCCTCGCCCTGGTCCAGCCCTCCTCATCCTGCCAGCTAGGTGGTCTAGTCACTGGTCCTGGACAAGGTGGTCTAGCCACTATCCTCACTTGTTCTGTGTTAGACCTGTGCTCTTCACTGTTCACTGCATGACACATACAAGGCGGTCAATTGAGCGTTAAAGCGCACTACTGAGCCCTCTGAAGCACTATTACAGAAGACGCCTGGTGGTATCTAGTAGAAGTCCATTAACCTCATCAACCTTACCTCCACATACGCCATCCCCCATTCCTTCATCTCCCATTCCTTCATTCCCCATTCCTTCATCAGGTTCCCCATCTTCCAGATCACCTTCTCCAGTAAAGCTCTCCTATTCTGCTACAACAAGGGGCCATGGAGGCGTTGGCTAGCGTGTTGGCCAAGGTAAACATCAAGTTCCCCACCTTCAAAGGACTCTCCTCGGAAGATGCGGACGACCATGCACCGAGGTTCGTATCTCTCTGTAGAGGACGTGGTCTTAACAGGGAAGATGCTTATCTGGTACTTTTTCCTTCCACCTTGGACGGCTTAGCAGACAAATGGTACAGCCAGTTTGCAGAGATTCATTTTGCAACTTGGGCAGACTTAAGACAACAGTTCTGTGCAGCTTTCAGGCCGGGTGACTACCAAGAGAAACTGTTGGATGAGTTGGCCAACATGGTGCTCCAGCCAGAGGAAACTTTTGCGGAGCTTATGACCAAAACCAAGTCTCTGGTTGCCAAGCTTCCCCAACAACTCGGTGAATTCATGGTTAAGAAGTGGGTGGAGAAGGCGCTTCCAAAAACCTCTCAGCAAAAACTCCGGGAGAGCCTCCAAACTGACGCCACTCTGGAGGAATTCATCGTAGTTGCTACTAGAATAGAGGGGGCTAGGAAGCTGTTCAACAACTCTCCTCACATAGATACTCCCTCTGTGTTCTCCGAAGGAAGTCCTGCTGATCCTTTGACTTGCTTGCGCAGGGAACTCGAAGCCCTCAAACTACAACGTGCCCTCCAAGAAGAGAAATCAATCTCTCTGAGACAAGAGAAACCATCGCACCTGGAGGCTTTCGATCAAATCAAAAGAGAACTAGAAGAGCTTCGGTCTCAGCAGGAGACCAAAGCTATGGTATGGTGCAACTCTTGTCGCTCTCTTGGACATCCTCCACAGGACTGCCCCCTTCGGACTTATTGCCACTTCTGCGAAAAATCTGGGCACAAAGATAAGGATTGTTACTATATCAAAGGATTGCGGCAAATACAACAAAATCTAGGTCCTTCTCTCCAACAAGGGCTAGCACCTGCATCCAACATGGTCTCACCCTACGGCCATCAAAACCCGTTGCCTCCTCTGCTGACAACACCCCCTATGCAGCAAGGTATGCACAACAACTTTGCACCCCACAACTTTTATCATGCCAGTACTCCCTCAGTTCCCCAAAGTTTCTACACCTCAGCCTCCAGCACCATGCAACAACAAGAGCAGCGACCACCTCGTCCCCCGTTTCGTCCGTCTAATCGGCCAATCCTATGCTACAGATGCGGTGAATATGGGCATTACCAAAGTAAGTGTCCTTTACCTGAAGGGTCTCCTCCTTGCAGACATTGTCCGGAGTCTAAGGACCACTACAGTAAAGATTGTCCCAAACAAAGGGCATCCTCATCTTCAGGCCCGAATCAAAATCAACAAGAGTTTACATTCCCGAAAATCAATCTAATCACAGTGAACACCACCCCTCAGCCAGCACCTGCTACACATACAGTTCAGCCACAACAAGCAGCAGAGCCTACTACCCCTCAGCCAGCACCTGCGACACATACAGTTCAGCCACAACAAGCAGCAGAGCCTACTAGGGTGCTCACTCGAGCACAAAGAGCAGCCCTGGGTTTAAGTTTGCTAACTGGACCATCCGGTCCAACACTTCAGCAACCTGTTCAAAATGTCGCACCTGTAAATGGTGCAAAGAATAAGCCAATCTCTATGCTTTCGGACATTGATGGAGCCTTCTTGGTAGCAGTAGCTGACTTGCAACAGGTCAAAGTTTTTGAGGAGGACCAGGTTGTAGAAGCTAGGCCCACTGCAGAAGCAATCTTGAAGAACACCTTTCAGCAAGTATCTCTTTATGAGATGCTTCGGCTAGATGCAACTCTTAGAAGTGACACCCTCTCAATAATTCAATCTTTGTACCTTGGTACAGGGCCTAGTGGCGGGCACCTACTTGTGCAGCCCCTGGAGTCCTACATGATTTCATATCCAGCTGCTCCCCTCACCGACTATAAAAGTCCACGTCTTACTGTATCTATTCTTAGGCAGTCATTCTCAGGTGTCATAGTGGATGGTGGGTCTGGAATCAATCTAATGCCTGAATTTACCATGTCAGCCTTAGGTCCGCAGCCCTGCTCCATTCACTGTTACATTGGCAGACCAGAGGACAGTCTATCCTGTGGGCATAGTAGAGAAGGTGCCTTTGAAGGTACAAGACTTCACATTTAGCTTGGATTTTGTGGTGGTCAGTCTTCCTCAAGTGGAGGGAGGATTTCCTTTGGTGATTGGTAGACCATGGTTGCGGCATACTAAGGCACTTCATGATTGGGGAAACGACGCAATGTGGATACACACTCCCGGCTCCCAAATGCAACCAATCCGGCTTGAAGGAGGGATGGATCCAGTGGCTCAGCACAGCTCCTTGTCAGTACAGTCCAACCCCGACCCTGAGCAGCCCATCCCACCTGACGGGTCTGACGAGGACCTGCTACAGTGGTTGGAAGCTACCACTTCGATGCCATGCTACATGGTCTCTTCTCAAAACTTACCTCTGCCGCCAGTAACACTCTCTCTTCAAAATCCTTAGGAGGACACTGATGTCCAAAGTCCTACAGCAGACAGTACAGTAGTCGAAGAAGTAAGTGTGTCAGTCCCAAATTCTCATGCGTCGAATGACCCGCCGATGGAAGCCCTCGGTCTTGGGGAACCTATAACACATCACCGAAGGGGGAAGAAATCTCCTCTGAATGCACTAGCCAAAGATTTCCCCCTTCCTGGAGCATCTCCCAAGTCGGACCCCCTTCAAAAGCACTCTGTCATGTCGTCTGCATCTGAAGATTTACCCTTCGAGGAGCTCCCACAGGGATGGTTACAAGAAGAGTATGCAGAGTTTCCAATCGATCAAACACCTGCACATGATGTCTTGAAGCTCCAAGAGGCAGCTCCCCTCTCATCTTCAGAAGCACCCTCTCCAGCTACACCCCCAGACCCGATCAGAGAAGTCAACCTGGGAGATCTTGACAACCCTCAGCACGTACTCTTAGCCGCTTGGTTATGGGAGCATCCTGCATTACTCAATCAGGTAGTCTCTTTCATACACTCTTTTAAAGATGTTTTTTCTTGGTCCTACAAGGATTTAGAGGGGATTCCACTAGAATTGGGTGTCCACACTATACCTCTGGTTAAAGGGGCTAAGCCTGTAAGAGGCCGAGCTTACAAGCTCAACCCGAAGTATACTGAGGCGGTCAAGGCAGAGTTAGAAAAAATGCAAGAGGCAGGGATCATAGTACCTGTGGAGCACTTTGAGTGGTTATCACCCATGGTGATAGCTCCTAAGAAGTAATCCAACAAAATCCGTGTGTGCCTTGATTACCGTGCTCTGAATAAGATAACTATTCCAGATGGTTTCCCAACACCTTTCACTGAGCGTGTGCTCGAAGATGTAGCAGGGCATGTATTGTACAGTTTCATGGATGGGTTTAGTGGATACAATCAGTTGGGCATTCATCCAGGTGACCAGCTAAAAACGGCCTTTGTGACTCCCTGGGGTATTTTTATATACACTCGAATGTCTTTTGGGTTGAAAAATGCCTCACCTTCTTTCAATAGGGCGGTATATCTCATCTTTTGTCCTCTACTTACGGATCATCTTCGCATCTTCATGGACGATTTTTCGACCTTCTCAGGTGCTCAATGTTCAACCCCAGTGGAAAACCTAGAGGAACACCTCGCTCAGCTCTCTGCTGTCTTCCTCAGGTGTAGAGAGGCACGCCTAAAGCTAAATCCTAACAAATGTCATTTTTTGGTTACTGAAGGCACACTTCTAAGCCATGTCGTGTCTGCTAAAGGTTTAGCGCCTGACCCAGAGAAGATTGTGGCAATCTTAAAGTTACCACCTCCCATTAACCCAAAACAGGTACAGAGCTTTGTAGGCCACACAGGGTATCATCGCAGGTTTATACGCATGTATGCACAGGTGGCTCAACCCCTGACCCGCCTAACCAGTGCTGCTGTTCCCTTTCAATGGTCAAAGGCAGAGGCTGAAGCTTTTGCATACCTTAAAAAACGCCTCACTGAAGCGCCTATCTTAGTAGCTCCTGATTGGTCTCTCACCTTTCATGTGCATACAGATGCCAGTCAACTGGCTGTGGGTGCGGTGCTGACTCAACCTAGTAAGGAGTATAACCTGGATCGCCCTGTTCACTATGCAAGTCGCCTACTCACCAAGGCAGAGTGCAACTATAGCACCACAGAAAGGGAAGGTTTAGCTATTGTGTATGCTCTGCAAAAATTTCGGCACTACTTATTAGAGATCCACTCCACTGTTATTACTGATCACCATGCCCTGCGATATCTGCTCAACAAGCCGTAGGTTGCAGGTAGAGTATGGCGATGGCTACTCTTATTTCAAGAGTTCGATTTCGAAGTGGTACTCAGGCCCGACAAACATCATGTCCTCGCCGACCACCTTTCTCGCGTTCACACTGGTGAAGAAGCAACAGGGGTTGCTGACGACTTTCCTGATAGCAGTCTCTCTAAGGTGGATACCACACCGGAATGGTACGGCGATGTTTTGCATCTGCTTTCTAGTGGACTCTACCCAGAGAATGCTTCTCCCCTACAAAAGAGACACCTGTTGCTGAAGTCTAGGCCTTTCACTCTCATTGGGGGCCAGCTATACAAATCAGGGCAGGATGGTGTTCTGAGGCGGTGTGTCTCCCCTCATGAAGTCGAGTATATTTTAGAGGATGCCCATAGTGGTCCCACTGGTGGCCATTACCCTGGCCATATTACTGCACAAAAGATTCTCCAGTGTGGCTTATGGTGGCCCTATATTTTCCGCGATGCAATTGCCTATGTAAAGGTATGTGATGTATGTCAGCGCTGTGGCCCTAAACAAGGCAAACAGTCAAACCGTCCTCTGCAGGTCTCTAAGGCATGGCAACCCTTTGAGAGATGGGGCATAGATTTTGTAGGCCCAATTACTCCCTCTGCCCAACCCGACAATCGGAAGTATCTCTTGGTGGCTATCGACTACGCAACAAAGTGGGCAGAGGTACTTGCAACAACGGACTGCATTGGCACTACAGTAGCCAAGTTTCTCTATGAAAATATTTTGTGCAGGTTTGGATGTCCCTTGGAAATCACCAGTGACAGGGGTAGTCACTTTGTGAATGAAACAATTTCTACCTTGCTGGCCAACTACAAGATTTTTCACAGAAAATCTTGTTCCTATTACCCTAGAGCAAACGGGCAGGCAGAGAGCACTAATAAGGTTCTGATAGCACTCCTGCGGAAAGCATGTCATCTTCATCCCTCGACTTGGGCTCAAGCTATCAACGGTACACTTTGGGTATATCGAACTTCTTTCAAAGCCACAACCAATCACACCCCATTTCAATTGGCTTTCGGTTTGGAAGCGACATCACCTTTCGAATTCAACTCAGGATCCCCGCGAGTGGGGAGTCTTCGTGCCAATGGAAATTTGGGGTCGGCATCAATCTCTCGTCTTTTCCTTTTGGAGGAAAGCCGAGGTTTGGCTTCACTGGCTCTAGAAGTAGAGCAGCTTCGTCGTAAATCTTGGCATGATCGCCATCTCAAGAAGCCGCAAATAACGCAAGGAGCACTGGTGCTACTTTATTAGGCCAAGTTTTTGAAAAAAGCAAAGAAGTTGGTCCCAGCATGGCAAGGACCATATAAGGTGATGGAGATTCTACCCCACGGAGCTGTACAATTAGCCACTCTCGAAGGAGTTTCACTGCCTTTAGTCAATGGATCTCGGATCAAATGCTATCATGCTTAAGAAGCCGCTCAAGGGTCTAACCGCGCGACAATCAACTGTTGAGCTTTGCCGACTCCTGAACCTTTAAATAGCCTCGGAATCACTATCTTCCGCATCTTGCTGTTCCGTTTTATCTTATCTCTTAGACCCTCTCTTTAGACAGCTCTCCTTCTGTAGACTCTGTTAAGCTCATAGGTTTGATTCTGGACTTGGATCAACTCTATCCTTCACTCTCTCTGTCTTCAATCCCTGTCGTTCGACATAACCAAATCCCCTCAGTCCTCAATCTCGACTCAATACCTTTTCTGAGCTTTTGTCTCTCAAGTGAATTTGATATGCATAAATGCCTTTGTATCATTGAGTGGGCTATTTATGAAAGTACTTCGCGTTTTATCTACCACTACTGCTCATTCTTTCTCAGTACCTCGAAATTATCCATGCTTTCTATTAATCAAGTCTATGTATCGGTCGTCACTAAATCTTTAAGATCTCTGGGATAGTTCCTACGTGTTAAAACTCCCTCTTTATTTTTTCTAACCTCGACTTTGTCTATCCTCTCAACCCCCCAGCCCTAATCCTAGCCCTAGTGCTTTCCCTATTCCCTCGCCCTAGGCCCTAGCCTTGACCTTACTCCCGCCCTCGCCCTAGCCTTGGCCTGCTTCGCCCTTGACCTAACTTATCCCTCGCCCTCACCCCCTATTTGCTCGCCCCTAGCCCCTCACCCCCTCACCCTCGCCCTCTTATCCCTCAACCACCCTCACCCTCTCGCCCTCACCCCCTATTCCTTGCCCTAGCCCCTCTCGCCCTCGCCCCCTAGCCCCTCTTCTCTCACCCTAGCCCGCCCCTAGTTCCTCGCCCTCGCCCCTAGACCCTCACCCTCTCGCCCTCAACCCCTATTCCCTCGCCCCTAGCCCCTCGCCCTCGCCCCCTAGCCCCTCGCCCTCAACCACTATTCCCTCGCCCCTAGCCCCTCGCCTCTCGCCCTAGCCTCCCTCACCCTCTCGCCTTGTCCATCCCCTCGCCCCTAGCCCTAGCCCTAGCCCTCCCCTTCACCCTCTCGCCCTCGCCCCTAGCCTCTAGCCCTTGGTCCCTAGACCTAGCCCTTTCTCCCCTCACCTTAGAAAAAAAAAAAAAAAAAGCAAGCGCCGCGTATCTGCGAAACGCAATTCGGGCGGTTTCTCACTTCTCAGCAAGGGCATATTTACCTGCGAAAAGCAACAAAGAAGAGGAGAGAACGTTTTACATGCAAAAAGCCAATGCGAAAAGAAGAGAGCCTTTATTATAGCCTTGGTACTCTGTTCAGTCCGTCATCCAGTACCGAAGTGGGTCTCGCCCTTGCTCCTGCTACAGTGGGACTCATCAATCGGTATAGATTCTCAGGCACACTTGATAAAGATGGTTAGAACTCGGAATAAAGAAAAGCATCTCCAATCTGAGGAAGAGTCCTCGGCCTTTGGGGATAGCTCTGACAGTAAAGCAGATTACACTCCTAGTTCAGAGCAGCTTTCAGAGGAATCTTCAGAGGAAGAGTCGCCCCAGTCAGTCACTGCTAACAGGGTCACCACTCTCCAGGTGCCTCGCCCGTCTGGTGCCCTCTCCAAGGTACCTCTAATAATGATATATCATTTACAGGCTCCGAATCCAGCACTCAAGGATGTGTTCTCTCGGCAGCAACTGATACACTTGGGTCTTCAAAATTTGGCTCAGATCGATTTGTCTGCCAATATCTCTACTGCCAAGCTATGTTCCCTCTTGCTAACTTTTCCAAAGCTGAATGATACTGCACTTATAGCGAAGGATATAGGACAAGCTATGGGAATATTGACTGTGCTGGCACCTCTGCCCGCAACAAAAACCTTCTCGAATCTCTCACCAGAAGAAACTGCAAATGCTTGTCAGGAACTTTTGCTGGACTCACATCCAGACTATCACAGGAGTCAGCAAATGTATTCAGTGTTACAGTATTATTTTTTACTGCGAGCCCCTGAAAGAACAGGGATTCCATCTTCTCCAGGTTCTCCAGCAATATGCGATGCTCTTTTTTGTCTCTACCACTGCCTGCCATACCCATTTCACAATTTGTTGTTTAAAGCGCTACAGGACAGGGCAAAGCGTTTTCGGACTCAACGTAAAGGCAAAGCGGAAAGGTTCAATTGCTATGTAGCCCCTATTATGTATTGGGTAGTACAGATTATGTAGCAAAAGACAGATGCAAAAGCAGTTCTCACCCTTCAAGATGATCCAAAAGAGCAAGAACGTTCCAAAATGGCCAAAGGGAAAGGCATCTTACGCAAGAGGGCAAAGGTACAAAAAGATTCATCTGAGCAACTAGCAACACTACCTTTCTCACAATCACAGGTCAAAATCTCGGACGTCCATACTACAACACCAACAGTGCGTATGTCTACTTCTGTGGCCACCTCCACTTTCACACCACCTCTTGTGAGTAGTGTTGCAGTCACTAAAACACAACCTCCAGTTGTGTCGCCAGCACCACGTACTACTCTTACTGCTGAGGCACCGAAGGATACTGTAGGGGCATCTAGCTCTGGGGCGCCTACATCTGACAAGCATGACATGTATGATACTTTTGAACCTCAGGCCGACAGACTTTTAGAGGCAGACAGAAGAGCCATTTCGACGATTATCAATGCAGCCCTCTCATTGCAAGGTACCAACGGTATGCATCGCGCTTGCTATGACGGTATGACAAGGGAAGTGCAAACGCATCTTCAACGAGCGATGGATAGGGACAATTTCATTGCTACAACTCAAGATCGCATAAGAATCTTAACTCAACAGGTAGTGGACCTCAAACATATTGTCCACACTCAGCAAAAACAGTTAAAAGAGGCAAATGATATGAATGTAGCAATTCAGGACCTCTCTCCGGTGGTACATACACTATGTCCTTCTTGTGCAAAATACCAAGCTGTAGGCATTTCACAGGCAGTTCCAGCTACAGCTACAACTACAACCCCGGTTTCTCAGCAAGTTCCTGCTATGGCAACACAGGTACCGACACAGACGGACGTTTCCAAAGCACATTCAGGGGATTCTCAAACAGCAGAGAAAGCAAATCCTACCAAAATGGAGTCTAAACCAACAGGATCGGTCTCATCACACTTTCGGGGTTCCTCTATGGCCTCCCCCACACAGTCTCCATCCTTTCCTCAACACTTCCACGGCTTCCCGGGATTCCAACAACCTGTTCCACCCTCGCAGCCTGCGCAGTCTTTTGCTGGGTTTCCACCAGCTCCACCTACTCAAAGTCAACCGTCTCACATGACGCAGCCTGCTGCTCATGGGGTGGCTACTCCATACCCGATGTACCCTCCTCATGGCCACTACCCCTCACCATACACTTGGCCTCCATCTCCTTACCCACCTTACTATCAGCCTCCTCCACCCCCTCCTCCATCATCCGACCACCAACAGTAGATCGCCGATATTTCAGTTCTTCAGTTCCGCTCTCCGGGACGGGCAACGGTCTTGTGGCGGGCAACCTGTAGCTTGCTACAATGTCACTTTCACTTTCATATGACAGTAGTTTACAGTTGGGCTTTGGTCAGTTGGTCTTTGGTCTGGTCGGTTCACACTTGGGCAGACACATGGCAGGGTGGTCTAGTGGACATCGTGGCCAGGTCACCACCGCCACCCAGTGGGGATAGACTTAGATGATGTTCTTTATGAGCCGTTGGTGGCTCTTGATGATTGTACATATGAATAGTCGTTTTGGGCCAGTGGCATTGTCTTGTACGTAGTAGTCGTCTAGAGTGGGTCTTTACACAGAGCACGTCTGCACCATCCCGGCACATTTGACATAGTTACCCGGAACGCGGAACGGGAACGGCGATGGGATCCCTGCGGAACGGGGGAACGGCTAGGGGTCCAGAACGGGAACGGCGCGGAACGGGAGGTATAAAAAACACCCAAATAGTGCATTTTTAGCTCCTTGTGTTTAAATACAAGGAGTATTAGAGTGCTTTGACTCTAATACTCACAAAAAACTCGTTTTGAAGACCATTCAACCTTGCTATGACTAGATGATGATGTGAGAGAGAGAGAGAGAGAGAGAGAGAGAGAGAGAGTGTGAGAGGGAGAGGGAGAGATTTGAGAGAGTGGGAGGGAGAGGAAGAGAGCTTGAAGGCGTGAAGCCTTGAGCCTTGAGCCTTGAGAGAGTGAGTCTTGAGAGGGAGAGATCTTGAGAGTGTGAGAGGGAGAGAGCTTGAGCCTTGAGGATTAGCTTGTGGAGAGAAAGGGGGAGGGGGGTGCATTTTATGAGTCCTTGAGGCCTTGCACACTTCAAAACAAAGCCCAAACATTTACTTCAATTTTTTCAATTTTTGCCAAATTTGTTTGTAGCCGTTGGCCGTTCCAGGGGCATTCCGGAACGTTCCGGAACGTTCCGGAACGGCCGTTCCGGTTTGCACTGGCCACCCGGAACGTCAAACGTTCCGAGACGTCTCGGAACGTTCGGGAAGGGAACTGCCCCCCGATACGCCGGAACAGGGGCGAGGGGGCGTTCCCCGGTAACTCTGACATCTGAGCCTTGACACCCCCATTGTACTTGTGAGTCCTGGGCTGGAGCTGAGTGTGCTGCCACACCAGAGTCTGTATCAGTCTTTGAGATAGTCGAGTCATATGTTCTGGTCTGCTGTTGTGTCTTTGTGAGCTCTGTTGACGTCTATTGTTTCCTTTCTCTTCAGTCTGTTTGAGGGAGATTCAGCCTGTTTGAGTGAGATTGTCACGCACATTGCACTGAGGACCACCCACTGTAGAGAGCACGACACATTATCCGCGCTACAAGCTCCAAGCCTAGACTCAAGGGTGCAATGGGGGTGTCGAGGCTCCAATGTGCAAGGACTGTGTAGACGTGCTCTGCATGAACTCAAGACTAGAGACTAAAGACGCTCAACCACACAAAGTAGATGATGATGATGATGATGATGATGATATCTCCAACCACAGATGTATATCCCCTACAGGGCCACCAATAGCTAGCGAATTATCCAATACAGCTAGGCCTATCTCCAAACTGAGGTGGTGGTGATCTGACCACGGTGTCCACTAGATCACCATCTGTATCACTTGCCACATGTCATTGCCCAAGCGAGAGTCCGTCTTGTGTAACTGACAAACTGTACCTTACTGCGAGTCCTATGCAGTGATATTGTAGCCCTTGTCACTGTAGCCCTGCTACAGGTTGCCCACCACAAGAGCACTCACCGTCCCGGTGAGAGAGAACACTAAAACTAGAGAGAACAGTGAAACAAGCAAGAAAAATGCAGCCCACTCTGACTGAAGAAGTTGATGTGTGGAGAAGATATTCAGTTCCTAGGAGGAAGGTACCAATGAGGAAATGTAGATATTTGTAGAAGATGATGAAGTATGGGCAGCTCTGCCACAATGGAGTAGGTGGTACAGAAAGCAACTGCAGTTTGCAACAAAATCCCCGCAAGACACAAAAGCTAGTGTAAATGCAGCCAAAAAGGGTGAATGGGGCTTTAGCACACACAAGAAAAAGGAAAATAGGGTATAGGATTGGGGGGAAAAGCAAATGGCCGGAGGCTGGCACACAGGGGTGTAGGAGTTAGGAGGAAAGGTAACTAGGGAAGGGCTAGAGGTTAAGGGGTGGGTAGGGGCGAGGGGGGTGGAGAGGGGCAAGGGGGAGGTGGAGAGGGGCGAGGGGAGAGAGGGGGGTGGGTAGGGACGAGGAGAGGGGGGAGGGGGTGGGTAGGGGCGCGGGGCGAGGGCGTAGCTAGGGGCAAGCTAGGGGGTGGGTAGGGGCGAGGAGAGAAAGAGGTAAAACATATGATGGATGAAGCTTAAGCTAACCTGTTCCAGGATTTGCATACCCTCTCTAGCCCGTGCAAGAAAACCTCCATGCAGAGTCCAACCACGAGGATTTGCAAGCTGTACAATCACTTAGTTTGCCAATAGTTTAACAAGACAATCTTTTGCAAAATCAACGGTCCATGAATCTTCTATCAATTCAAAAGATGCAAACCTTCTCTTCTGGTACATAGGCCACAACAGATATGACTGATCTAGCAACATTACATCCACGCAGCCAAAAGAACAGGCTAGAGCTTGTCAGAGTTTCTCAAGTTGGCTTCTTTTACCTGGTCTAGAGAGTGCATTGATGAAGATTTCTCTATGGATGGAGCATCTCTATCTACAATCGCGCTCTCTACGACACGCAGAGATCCCTAGCGGAGTGGCGCTGGTTAATAGCTGCCAACCGCTCTGCCCCAAGCTCAATGGTAGCAATGACCTGTCTGGACTCCTCCAATATGACCTCCGATAGCCGAAAAAGAGATGTAGAGTCAAAAACTGTGGAAGATCTCGCAGCAGTGTCGGGTGGGAGAGGGGTGGCAAATGGCACCGCTGGTGGTGGGCTCGGAGCATGCCTCTCTGGTGGAGCACATGCTGGTGGTGGATTTTCTGCAGCAAGGATAGGTTGTAGCGCGGATAATGTGTCGTGCTTTCTACAGTGTGGGTGCCCCTCAGTGCAATGTGCGTGACAATCTCACTCAACAAATAGAAACTCTCTCAAATAGAATGAAACACAGAAACAATGGATAACAACAGAGACACAGCAGTGGACCAGAACATGTGGACTCGACTAGCTCAAAGAACCATGTACAGACTCTGGCGTGGCAGCACACTCAGCTCCAGCCCAGGACTCACAGGTACAAATGGGGTGTCGAGGCTCAGATGTGCATGGATGGTGAAGCAGTGCTCTGTGTAAGACTCTCTCTAGACCACCCTGTCGCTGGACCAGAGGTGAAGATGATAATCCCGATGACCAAAAACTACTACTCATATGTATCACCATAAAGGGCCACCAACGACTCATAAATGTCAGCCATGTGGTGACCTGGCCACGATGTCCACTAGACCACCGTCGGTACCCTGCCACGTGTCACTCCCAGCCCAGAGGGTCCGTCCAGTGTGAAACAGCCTAGACCAACTGTACTAACTGTCCAACTGTCTGCTTGTCCTCCTATCCTGTGAAGTGACACTGTAGCCCTGCTATAGGTTGCCCGCCACAAGACCGCTCACTGTCCCGGTAAGAGGAATCCTGAGAAAGAAAACCATTAGGTATTGCATCTGTACATCTTTCTTGAAGCAGGTTCTAGCCCAAAAGTGGAGTTTAAATACACTGCACTGCTTGCAAACATTTTAAGCTTTGAATAGGTGGGTCTCAGTATGATTGCATAATCGAAGAATCCCAATTGGCAAAAAATGATGCTCTCCAACAAAGAGATAAGCTCAGTTTGATTCCAGTGCAGCTTTATCAGCCCTAACCATAGTGATAGGAAAATGACCTGGTCTATGCTTGTAATTGCAGATGAACCTTGCCACACTTTTTGCAACCACACTCTTCTCGAAAGGTGGGATGACCATAAGCCCGAGTAACACTGCAAATAGGGTTAAGCTGTAGGGTTAAGCTCCATCATAATGGCAAAACAGAAAGGCCTTCTCCGCAGCAACAAGATAGCAACCATCGAGCCATCTGGTGGAAAACTTGGGGGATGTGGGAAAAACATGTTGAGGCTGAGAGGGGTGGGTAGGCATAGATAGGGGGCTGGTTAGGGTCAAGTGGAAGGGAGGGGTGGATAGAGGCAAATCCAGTTAAGTAGCTTGGATAGGGGCGAATCAGGTTGGGCTGGGGTGAGACCAAAGGATAGGGGCGAGAGGGGGTGGGTAGGGGCGAGTGTGTTAGGGGTGGGTAGGGGCGAGGGGGGGAGGGGGTGGGTAGGGGCGAGGGTGAAGGAGGGTTGGGTAGGGGTGAGAGGGGGTGGGTAGGGGCGAGGGGGGAGGGGGAGGGTAGGGGCGAGGGTGAAGGAGGGTGGGTAGGGGCGAGAGTGGGGAGGGGGAGGGTAGGGGCGAGGGTGAAGGAGGGTAGGGGCGAGAGTGGGGAGGGGTAGGGGCGAGGGGGGTAGGGGCGAGAGTGTCAGACCATTCTGAAAGTGCAGGTTGATGAGGTTGATGACAGAGCCAACTATTCTCAGCAAGACAACTATCAGGAGCATGGAATTCATTAAGCAGGACCTGTTCTGTGAAGGGATTTGGCTAGACACAAAGGTTAGCTTCGTTCTGGTTGGGGAAGCACACACCAATGAGGCTGATGTTTGATGGGGGCTCAATGGGGCTGATGTTTGATTGGGGCTGAACTCTTAATTAGGGGATTTCTTCCCGTTTCTATGATTCTTCATAGGCTCACCAAATTCAAAGACTTCCCCCGAGGGCGCATCCAGAGTTTTTTCTAAGGCCTTCAACCTTTGAGCTGGCTCAGGTGGTTCATTGGGGTTAGTTACTGTGGAAACAATGGAAGAGGGTATACCTTCATGCAAAGAGTGAATAGAGACTCCATAACAAGGCATAGATTTGGTAGCCTCTAACCACTCCAGCAGATCTTCATCTGACCCTTCAGGTGTAGTAGGCTGATCTTGTTCAGGTTTGGTTTCCATTGACAAAGAAACTTGCTGCACCACAGGATCCATACCACCTTCTAAGAGAATGGGTTGCATCGAGGAGCCAGAAGTATGTATCCACATTGCGTCGTTTCCCCAATCATGAAGTGCTTTAGTGTGTCGCAGCCATGGTCTTCCAATGAGCAAAGGAAATCCGCCCTCAACCTGGGGAAGACGAACCACAACAAAATCCAAGTTAAAAGTAAAGTCTTGTACCTACAGAGGCACATTGTCCACTATGCCCACTGGGTAGACTGTTCGTTGATCGGCCAATGTAACTGTGAAGGGAGCAGGGCGAGTAGGCTGTAGACCTAGAGCTAACATAGTGAACTCGGGCATCAGGTTGATGCCAGATCCACCATGCACTATCACTCCTGAGAATTGCCGACCCAAAACGGACATTGTCAAACGAGGGCTTCTATAATCAGTGAGTGGAGCAGCGGGATTGGATATCATATAGGACTCTGATGGTCGCACTGGGAGGTGCCCGCCACTAGGACCTGCTCCAGGGTAAAGTGACTGAATAACTGCAAGGGTGTCACTTCTAAACTTTGCATCTAGTCGCAGCATGTCATAGAGGGACACTTGTTGGAAAGTGTTCTTCAAGACTGTCTCTGCTGTAAGCTTCTTTTTTTCTACCTGTTGTTCTTCTGGTCCCTTGATCTTCTGTAGATCGGAAACTGCTTCCAAGAAAGCTTCATCGATATCGGAGAGCAAAGATTGGGATTCTTTGATGGCACTGGGGGATGGTTTGCTAACAACTGCAAATAGGATATCCACTGGTGTGAGATTGTGTGGGGAAGTTGAACTTGATGGAATGCTAAGACCGAGAGCAGCTCTCTGGGCCCGGGTGAGGACGCCTGATGACTCCTCTGCCAACTGCGGCGGCTTATTTTGAGAGGTAACCGCGTGGGTAGAAGGGGGCAGCTGAGAAATAGTGCTAACTACTATCAAATTGAGCTTGGGAAAGGCAAACTCAATCTGGCTTTGACTTGGGTTCGAAGCCGTAGATGCACGAATTTTAGGGCAATCCTTACTGTAGTGATCCTTCATATTAGGGCAATGATGGTAGGGAGAAACCCTTCTGGCAGAGGGCATTTGCTTTGGTAATGACCATATTCCCCGCATCTGTAGCACAAAATGGGCCGATTCACTGGACGAGTCGCAGCACGAGGTGGTCCTTGCTCCATGGAGTTGGAGGTGGAGGCATAGAAGCCGTGAGGTGGTGAGGGGGCATGGGTATGATAAAAGCTCTGAGAGGGAAAAGTGCTCTGCATTCCTTGCATAGGAGGGGCTGTCAGCAAAGGTGGCATATGGTGTGGATGGCCACAGGTAGAAACCATGTTGGATGCAGGTGCTATCCCTTGCTGAAGAGAAGGACCAAGGCTTTGCTGTATTTGTCGCAATCCCTTGAGGTAGTAACAATCCTTATCCTCATGTCCAGATTTTTCACAGAAGTGGCAGTAAACACGAAGGGGGCATTCCTGTGGAGGGTGCCCTAGAGAGCGGCACGAGCTACACCAAACCGTAGCCTTAGTCTCTTGCTGACACTTGAGCTCTTCTAGCTCGCGCTTAATCTGTTCCAATGCCTCATGATGTGGAGGCTTCTCTTGTCTAAGAGAGAAGGACCTCTCCTCTTGAAGAGACCGCTGTAACTTTAGGGCTTCCAGTTCCCTGCGTAAAGAAGATAAAGGATCAGAAGGACTTTCCAAAAACACAGAGGGGGTCTCTATGTGAGAGGGATTGGTGAACAGCTTCCTAGCCCCCTCTATCCGCATAGCAGCTGCGATGAACTCCTCCAAAGTAGCGTCGGGTCGGAGACTCTCTCGTAATTTTTGCTGAGAACTTTTGGGAAGCGCCTTCTCTACCCACTTCTTAACCATAAATTCACCTGGTTGCTGGGGAAGCTTGGCAACCAGAGACTTGGTTTTGGTCATAAGTTCTGCAAAGGTCTCCTCTGGCTGGAGCACCATGTTGGCCAACTCATCCAACACCTTCTCCTGGTAGTCTCCTGGCCTGAAAGCTGCATAAAACTATTGTCTTAAGGTTGCCCAAGTTGCAAAATGGTTCTCTCCAAACTAGCTGTACCATTTGTCTGCTAAGCCTTCCAAGGTGGATGGAAAGAGTACCAAATAAGCATCTTCCCTGTTAAGACCACGACCCCTACAGAGAGATACAAACCTCCTTGCATGGTCGTCAGCATCTTGTGAAGAGAGACCTTTGAATGTAGGGAACTTGATGTTTACCTTAGCCAAAACGCTAGCCAATGGCTCCATGGCCCCTTGCTGAGCCTGTTGCTCAGTAGCCTGCTGTAGCAGAATAGGTGAGAGCTTCACTGGAGATGGTGATCTGGAAGACGTGGAACCGGAGGGAGGAATGGATGATGCCGTATGTGGAGGTATGGGTGATGAGGTTGATGGACTTCTAACAGGTTCCAATGGTCGTCTTCTGTTGTAGTACTTCAAAGGACTCAGGAGGGCACTTTGACGCTCGACTGACCTCCTTGTATGGGTCATGCAGCGACCACCAAACCAACCAAGCTTTGGGCAAGAAAACCTTGAACTGGCTCAAGACTGGTCTAGACTCTACTAGACCAGGCGAGTGACTAGACCAGCTGGACCAGGGACAAGGAGGACTAGACTAGGGTCTAGACCAGGCAAGTGACTAGACCAGCTGGACCAGGGATGGACCAGGGACGAGGAGGACTAGACCAGGGTCGAGGGGGTCTAGACTAGAGACGAGGGCAGGTTGGACCAGGGCGAGAGAGGACTAGACTAGCAAGGCGAGAGACTAGACCAGCTAGATTAAGCTATCAAGGGTGAAACAGGACCAGACCAACAGGTTGCACAGGCGAAGCGAAGCTACTCAACAGAGTGAGACTTCAGTTGAGGTCCCACCGTGATCGCCAAAATGAGAGCACCTGTAGCACGGATAATGTGTCGTGCTCTCTACAGTGTGGGTGCCCCTCAGTGCAATGTGCGTGACAATCTCACTCAACAAATAGAAACTCTCTCAAACAAAATGAAACACAGAAACAATGGATAACAACAGAGACACAGCAGTGGACCAGAACATGTGGACTCGACTAGCTCAAAGAACCATGTACAGACTCTGGCGTGGCAGCACACTCAGCTCCAGCCCAGGACTCACAGATACAAATGGGGTGTCGAGGCTCAGATGTGCATGGATGGTGGTGCTGTGCTCTGTGTAAGACTCTCTCTAGACCACCCCGTCGCTGGACCAGAGGTGAAGATGATAATCCCGATGACCAACTGTAATAGACTTGGACACTCCAAGTCAAGAATCAACCGCGACAACACCAAATAACCACTTCAAAACAATTCACAGATCACAATAGATTTGCACTGGCCCGACGGAGTTCCATGCCTAGAGATCTTGGCCCCAAAGACTGGCGCCCCTTTCGGTATTTCTTTTTATATTAATCAATCATCAAAGTACAAAAGAGCGGTTAGGGTTTCATTCTCAGACTCTGCGTCCAGATGCCCTGAGAAGTGAGGCCCTCACCACTAATTTAAAGGTTACAAGGGATGCCCAAAAGCAGAGCCCCAAAAGCTTCAAATCAAAAGCAATTTCTCTCTCTCTCTCACAAATAGTCAAAACATGAAAGCAAAAGCATTCTCTCTCTCTTTCTCATTTAAGTAGAGAAAAAGCGAAATTTGCGTCGCTCATCATTTTCCAAATTTTTTTTAAGCCTCCGCAATTTCCGGAAATTAGGGTTTTTGGCAAAAATTAGGGTTTGCAATAATTTTAGGGTTTCTGGCAGAAATTAGGGTTTTTGATGTCCGCCACGTCATCACTTTGTGACATACCCCCCTCTTGAAAGCATTGTAATCGACCGCGAGTACGCCTGCAAAACCGACAAAAGCCATAAACCGTCTTAGCAGACACTGACTGTTAGTACCTACGTACTAGGAACACACATCTAGCACATGCACAAAATCGACAGTCACATCACAGAACATCACCAAACATCACAGGACATCACATGACATTCAACATTCATTCGGATCTTAGACCATGATTTATCGGCAATGTAGCTAGCAATCACATCTAGGTCCAATCGGGACCTCATCGATGTCCGATTGACTAACCCCTATTGCAACCATGTCTATTCGAGATCAATCAGACCAAAATGCTGCAGTCATTTCGGCTATCAGTTCTTGCACTCACAAGAAGTCAAGAACAAATCAGTATCATAATCAGGAATTCCATTTCATAAAGTCATCCAGCAGAATACTGTCAGCTCTCAGTATCCCTGAAGCTCAAAGAGACATCAGTGACTTTAGTATCAAAATCGAGGCATCTGTTGACAAAGGAGCGGAGTAACTCCCCTCTTGTGCATCCCACTGCACCAGATCTTCGGCCAAAGATCTTCGGCCAAGCTGAGTTTCTGGGTTCCGTTTGGAGTAGACTATGCTAAACCAAAAGATCGAGGTAAAGTTTCCCAATCCGAGGAGTATCTGCTAGGTCCTCCTCCTCCATCCACTTCGCATCAAATGCAGGAAAGTTCTTGAACTAAACCAAGAACCGCCTTCGGACTTTACCTTTCTTCGTATCATTATGTGCCAAAATCTGTTCAGGAACAAGGATCTCCTCGTTTTCTTCCACTGTGGGTTGCTCATCAGGCTCCCCATCATCAGACACATCACCCTTAACAGGTTTCAAGAGACTCACATGCAATGCATTGTGAATCCTCCAAGTATCTGGCAGTTTCAATCGGAAGGAGACATCATTTATCTTGTCAGTGATCTGGAAAGGTCCGTAGTATCGCATACTAAGCTTTGGAAAAAGCCTCTCCTTTCCCTTTTTCTTTCGTAGGCGTGCCTTCTCAAAACGTAAGAGCACCCAATCATCCTCCTTCAGTTTCAAGTCGCGACGATGGCGATCCGCTGCCTTTTTCTGTCGTTCTTGAGACTCCTGCAAAGTCTTGCGAACCTTGGCAAAAGCCGTATCCAAATCTCGCGAATATTCATCCGCTTCAAATTTCTAATCTTTCGTGCTCAGGAAGGATGGAACCTTCGCAGCAGTTTCAACAACTCACATGGCGTCTTCCCCGTCGAAGAGTGTATCGTGTTATTGTAGGCAAATTCCACCAAAGGTAAGTTCTTTTCCCATTGAGTCTTCTTATCCGAGATACAAGACTTCAATAAATCTAAAATCACTGAATTGGCAATCTGAAATTGCCCGTCACTCTGCAAGTGGAACGATGACGAGAACTGCAACCGCGTGCCAATGTTCTCCCAAATTGCCTTCCAAAACAAACTCATAAATCTGGGGTCTCTGTCGAAGACAATCGTCTCAGACGTGCCATGTAATCGGAAAATCATCGTGATCATTCTGTGTTCTCGGGAGATCAAAAATGAAATCCATTGCAATACTTTCCCAGGGGTGGGTGGGTATGGGTAAAGGCTGTAACAATCCCTGTACCTTATGCCTATCAAACTTGACCTTCTGGCATACTGAGCAACTGCGCACAAACTCTTTCACATCCTTTTTGAGTCTCGGCCCAAAGAAGTATCTCTCTACCCCTTTCATGGTGGTAGCAATGCCGTGGTGACCCGTAAAAGGTGGAGAGTGGCATTCAGTCATAACCTTTTCCCTCAACGGCTGTGTAACGCACAACATAGTCTTTTTCATCAAGTAGCCTTCCCAAAGGGAGTATCCAGCTACTGTCTCCCCATCCCGTATCCGTGTGAAAATATCTGCAAAATCTGTATCTGTGGCATACTGATCGACCATATCCTCGAAGCTCCTATGATGTATCGCGGAAATAGCCAGAACCAACGGTTTCCGAGACAAAGCATCTGCCACCACATTCTTCTGTCCCTGCACATGGACAATCTAGAAGTGGAACTATGACAAGATGTTCGTCCACCGCATCTGCTTTTCCGAAAGCTGCTTCTATGACAAGAAGTAGCGCCAACTCTGATGGTCTGTAAAGACAGTAAAATCCGCTCCGAGTAGGTAATGCCGCCACTGAGTAAGAGTATGGATAACCACCAAAAGCTCTTTCCCATAGATCTGTGCTGTCATCTCCGACCTAGAGAACAAATGGCTCTCGTAAGCTATGACATGGCCTTCTTGCATCAAGACTGTACCCAGACTACGACCACAAGCATCACAAAATACTTGAAATGACTTCTGCAAGTCCGGCAAAGTCAAATCTGGTCCTGTAGTGAATTTCTCTTTCAATGTCTGAAAGGTAGTCACCTCTGTGGGTACTCCTTTCTGTGTCAAGGTATGCAAAGGGGAAGCAACCTCTGCAAACTTTCGTATGAACCGCCTGTAGTACGAACACAATCCCAAGAAGCTTCTAACTTCATGCACATTCCTCAAATCGGGCCAATCACGGATAGTCTCTATCTTGGCTGGGTTCATTTGCACTCCTGCTATTGACACAATGTGTCCCAAAAAATGTATCTCTGGTAGGAAAAATTCACTTTTCTTAGCATTAATCACTAATGTGTGATCTCGTAATGCCTGAAAGACTTGAAGCAGATGATCTCTGTGTTCTGCCTCATTCTTGGAGAAAACAATGATGTCGTCAAAGAAAGTGCCAACAAATAGCCTGTACTCTCGAAAAATCCTATCCATCATCCGGTTAAATGTCGCAGGAGCATTGGTTAAGACAAAAGGCATCACCAAAAACTCAAATAACCCAAAAGACGTCATCCTAATCTGATGATATCCACTCTTCAAGTCAATCCTGCTAAAGCACGAGGATTCCTGTAACCTGTCGAGTATATCATCGATCCTAGGAATCGGAAATCTGTTCTTGATGGTGATTTCGTTGAGAGTGCTATAATCGATGCACATTCTCCAAGATCTGTCTTTCTTCAAAACCAACAACACTGGAGAGCAATACGGTGAAGTACTAGGCTGGACAAGACCCTTTTCCAAGAGGTCTTTCACTGAGTTCATAATCTTTTCATTCTGTACTTGGCTCACACGATAAGGTGGCCAATTCGGTGGCGTGCTTCTAGATATCAGATCAATGGTATGATCTTCAGGCCCTCTCAAAAAGCAATCGGCATGAGCATGGAGAAAAAAATCTTGGCGTTCTTTTCTTCAGGTCAAAACATATTCAACTTTTATCCATCGTTCAGTTCTCCCAAAAGAATGAGTAAGAAAACTGAAGTTCATCAAGTACAATCTCTAAGCCCTTCATTTATCAAAGTCGCTTTCTCGGCCCGGTAGTCAACCACGGCGTAGTTCTTGTGGTACCAAGGGATCCCGAGTAGAACGTCACTCGCGTGCCCTGAACACCCCTATCATTGCAAACGAAGTTTGCCAATGCTCGGTGTAATTGCAACATCCCATCTGGGTGCCAGTCGAACTACCTCCGCCTGTGGCGTCAGTCTGTCGGGCGTAGTTCCAAATCGAGCCGCCAATTCCAAGTGAAAAGAAGTTGGCCTTGGCTCCTTCAAAAGAGCTTCCTGATCCTTCACTTTGCCCCAAAAAAAGTGGCAAAGTTTGTACTTTCATTCATTTGATTCGGTGCAAGTCCCACGCCATGTGGTACTAGTTCTACTTTTCTATATGCTTTTTTTGCCACATTCCTCAGCTGCTCTCAAACTCTTAGGCCTGTCGTCGTCTTTATCATTCTGTTCTTTCTGTGCCTTTTTTAGGGCACTTCGCGGAGATATGTCCATGTTCCCCGCATCCAAAGCACTTCCCCTCTCTGATGAAGCGAGCTCTCTCCTAAGGAGTAAGCTTGGGTTGTGCATCCTTTTTCTCTGGCTTGCTCTTTTTCTTTCTACTTTCATTCCCAGAAGTCTGTTCGGCTCGTTGTGTCATGGCCTTATCTGTGGGGTAGGTCAAACTGCCAGAGTGAATGGCAAAGCCCCGCTTCGCATGACTCATCAACTCCTGAATAGAAGCTGACTTCTGTTCCAAGCAGTGATCTCGGATCTCTGTAAGTAGACCCAATGTAAACCGCTCAATCTGTTCTCTGAACGAGATCTTCTTGAATGAAGAGGCGGGTAGAAAAGAGCTCCAGAATCTTTCACAATAAGAATTCACTGTATCGCTCTTGGTCATCCGGAGATGGTTCCAAGCAGCTCGTATATCTCGCTCAAACTCTTGAGTCAACCAAGAAGAAATAAAAAGCCTCTTGAATTTCAGCCATGTAACTGGCACAGTCTTGCTTAATAGAAGCGTGGACCACCAAGTACGAGCATTCCCCTTAAAGTAAGAGGCAGCTCTCCGAATCTTGGAGTGCTCTGAATAGCGTCCTCCCGCGAAAGCGATGTCAAACTGTTGTATAAAAGACAAAGCCTTCAAAGCATCTGAGTATCCTGAAAAGTATCAAACTTGATCGAGTGGCCACCTTCCTTAAACTCTCGGACTTTCTTGCTTTTATCTTCGAGAAAGTCATACTGGTTGGCTTTGTAAAAATTCTTCTTGTTCGCATAAAACTTTCCGTCATCGGAATCTGAGCTGTCTGTAGACGAGTCCTCAGTAGAACTGTCAGTCTCTGGGCGAGATTTAGCCTTCTTTGCCTTTCTCTTGCCCTTTCCAAAGCGTTGCTTCTTGCTTCGCTTTTTACCTTTTCTATCTTCTTCGCTCGAATCCGAGGAGCTAGAAGAACTGTCAGAAGAAGAAGAAGAACTGGGTAGGTCTTCAAACTTGACGCGCTTCTTCAATTTCTCTGCCTTGTCAAATGTCGACCGACGACCTAAATATCCCAGGAAGTCAGTGCCTTTCTTCTGCTTTTTGCCGTGCTTTTTGGCTTTCTTTTGCGTGTCAAAAAGCTGAGCAATCCGTGCATCAACCACATTCTCTAGTTCCTTCTCCGTATATTTCTTGGAGGCAGAAGATTTCTTGAGAGCGGGTTTCGAGAGTGGTGTTGTGGTTCTTTGCCACTCCATTTGTACCTCTTCCAAAGAGGTCTGGTTCATATATTTTGCCATCTTCGGGTCTTTGGCAAAATTGAGCATCATCTTTGTTGCATCGCCGATCAACTGGCGACGCTCTATCGCTCGCCGCTCCGCCTAAGTAGGCCAAGGCGGGCCATACTCTCTGCCTGAATCTTCGTTGTGATCCCAGCCAGCATCTCCAGATGGAGAGGGAGTCGACTGATCATTGCCTGAAGCCATAGGTGCCGCGGAAAAAAAATTCGGGGATCGGATTTCCCGTAGAAGAGAAATCGGCCGTGCTCTGATACCACTGTAACAGACTTGGACACTCCAAGTCAAGAATCAACCGCGACAGCACCAAATAACCACTTCAAAACAATTCACATATCACAATAGATTTGCACTGGCCCGACGGAGTTCCGTGCCTAGAGATATTGGCCCCAAAGACTGGCGCCCCTTTCGGTATTTCTTTTTATATTAATCAACCATCAAAGTACAAAAGAGCGGTTAGGGTTTCACTCTCAGACTCTGCGTCCAGATGCCCTGAGAAGTGAGGCCCTCACCACTAATTTAAAGGTTACAAGGGATGCCCAAAAGCAGAGCCCCAAACGCTTCAAATCAAAAGCAATTGCTCTCTCTCTCTCTCTCTCTCTCTCTCTCTCTCTCTCTCTCTCTCTCTCTCTCTCTCTCTCTCTCTCTCTCTCTCACAGAGAGTCAAAACATGAAAGCAAAAGCATTCTCTCTCTCTTTCTCATTTAAGTAGAGAAAAAGCGAAATTTGCGTCGCTCATCATTTTTCAAAATTAAAAAAAAACAAAAAAAAGGCCTCTGCGATTTTCGGAAATTAGGGTTTTTGCTGTCCGCCACGTCATCACTTTGTGACACCAACAGCTACTACTCATATGTATCACCATAAAGGGCCACCAACGGCTCATAAATGTCAGCCATGTGGTGACTTGGCCACGATGTCCACTAGACCACCGTCGGTACCCTGCCACGTGTCACTCCCAACCCAGAGGGTCCGTCCAGTGTGAAACAGCCTAGACCAACTGTACTAACTGTCCAACTGTCTGCCTGTCCTCCTGTCCTGTGAAGTGACACTGTAGCCCTGCTACATAGGTATAGGAGAAGAGGTATCTACAAGCGGAACGTTGGAGCTAGTCACTGTGGTAGGAGTGAAAATGGCAGAAGTAGGGAGAGGGACACACATTGTAGAAGCCACAACCGAAATATGCATAGTGTGATCCGAAACACCCGAGGATACCCCAGAACAAGTAGCGGGAGTATACGAGGGACGCCGTACGGGGTGCTTCATCCGAAGTTGCTAGCTTTCAGATACTGGCAGCGGCGTTAGAGATTCTACTGTGTTCTTCACCACTCAAGCCCTTTTCTTATTCTTCTTCTCAGGTAAACTTGTTGTATGGGCAATAGATTTCCCTTTTACTTTGGAGGGCGTACTCTGCGTCTCAGCATCCACATCCACAGGGCTTACATGTATGTTAATAACCCAAGCCAACATAGGAGTTGCAAAACACTGAAAGCTAGACTGTACCAACTGCACTTGGGCTAGAAACCTCTTCGCACCGGACTGTAAAGATGTGTAAAGAATCTGATGGAAACCACACGGAATAGTGTGGATAAGACAATAGAGGCCGTTGCACTGAGAGAACAGTGTAGGTACATCGCATCTTTCCTTACTTACTTTGGCATCTCTGACCAGGAAGTAGTACTTGAATATAGCCAAAAGCCTTTTATTCCTTGTATAGTTTGGGTGATCAGTACTCAATAGATCTTGACATGCCTCGACGGTCGCATCTTTGGAAAGTTAGGAGTAAGTCCTAGTGGCTCGTTTTACGGAGGGAAAGCTTGTCATCCCCAAGGCATGACCAATGCGTGTTGCTGTAAGTGTGTGACCGTGTAACTTAGGGAAAAGCTTCAGAAGCTCATGGACTATATTCACAGGGACATTATCCGGTAGATCTGCATCTGCCAACGCTGTAGGACCTAGCATGTGCAGTTGATCTCTCGATAGAACTTCTCCAAGTGATGGATGAGGCGGCTGTAGGTGAAAATCCAAGGTGAATTTGGCGTGACGTTTTGATGTCTCAGGCCTACTGATCTGATGGCTCAGCACCTGAGCCTTAGTCTTCTTTTTTTCTTTAGGACGTACATTCTGATCACTAGAAGGGTCTGAGTCTGGCTATGACTCTGAGGACTCTGTAGATGCTTTGTAACTGTCATCACTGGGATCGCTTGGGAAATTGAGGTTCCATGTCCAAAGCTATGTGGACAAGGAGTATTTCTTCATCTCTCCTCTCAAGCACGAGGATGTAATCCTAGGGGCACCATGGTTTGATCGCATGGCTGCCAATGTTAAATTCCTTGAAAGGCAAATCTACTTTAGGTTCTGGAAAAAAGATATGTACATAGATGCTAAGGAGTTGGGTAACACCATACCCATTGTACATAAGCAAGCTTTCAATAAGTCAATAAAGAGCTCTATTTCTGTGTACATGATTTTTGTTAAAGATTCTCAACATGAACCTAATACTTTAGCAAAAGAAAATATAAACAATCAAAAGGAATTAGAGTTATCCAATTTCCTCAAGGGGTTCCACGATGTTTTTTTTGACGACATCCCTTGTGAATTACCTCCCAAACGAGGCAATGACGACCATGCAATTGAAATTCTTCCAGGAAGTTCACCGCCTAATAAACCTCCTTATGGAGTTTCCCAAGCTCAACAAGAGAAGATTATGCGGAAAGTGCATGAGTTAGTCAAGAAAGGCATGGTTAGACCTAGCTCATCTCCATTTTGTTCACCAGTGTTATTGGTGCAAAAGAAAGATGGCATATATTGTATGTGTGTCGACTATAGAGCTCTAAATAGGATCACTATCAAGAATAGGTTTCCCGTTCCACGGGTAGAAGACCTATTTGATAAGCTACAAGGGTCGACCTACTTCAGTAGGATTGACCTAAAAAATGGCTACCATCAAATAAGGATAGTTGATCAAGACATTGTAAAGACCACATTTCACACTACGTTTGGTCTTTACAAGTACATTGTCATGCCTTTTGGCTTGACCAATGCACCAGCCACATTTAACCGCTGATGGAGAAGCTATTCAGGCCTCACCGAACCTTTACTGGAGTGTTCTTTGATGATTCGGTTCGTGTTCTGGAGTGCTCTTGGGCTGCTTCAAATGGTTTTGGCAGACTTGTTGTTATGTTGGGGTTTCATGTTAGTTTTGATGTTTCTCTTGCTTAAAATTTTGCCCCAATTCTACAATTCATTTAACAGAAATTGGTGTCACTAGTCAACATCATATTTATCTGTGGTGGGGACAAACTTGTGTATCGGGTGTTTTTGGCCACATCTTGTGCATTGTTCTGTGGTGAATCCTGCAGTCAGGGGTTTCATTGCAGTGGTGGATATTGGTATAAACTTTCTGGTTGTATGACTCAACCCTCCTACACTAACAGGTGGTCAAATTCAGTCATATTCTCTCATCATTTCATTCCCTCACTTCGGTTTGTTTCCTGGTTTGCTTAGGATCATGTTCTACAATGAGATGCTAGGATTTATCTCATATTACTTCTCATTAGGTAGTGTAGAATGCCTGTATGACTTCTCTAATTCCTGTGGTTATTTATATTAGGGCCTTGACAGAAATACTTGATGTTGAGAAGTGTTGCGAACATAGGCCTGACCAATTACCGCATGAATATGATCCTCAACAAAACCTGTTTTTGCTTCATGGCTGGACTATGAGCGCCACAGATGATATAGTTTATTAATCATCTTTGCTCCACATTAGTGATAGGTATACACTGCCTCAAATTTAGTTTGTCCCCTTCTTAACCATATACTGGACAGAGCACCAATATAAGCTGCAAATATTACCCATAGCTTTATTCCTGCTTGTGCCAGAAGAGTCACGGTTTCTTGTACCCCATCTTGTAGCTTATCTTCAACAGCCGTAACTCCAAGAAGCACCTGCAAGTTAAGGAAAATATTCTTTTCTTTTGAGCAGAAAAACATAAAGAAAGCTAAAACAACAGCAGACAAAATATATGCCCACCATTTCCCTTTCAATTGAATCTGCGGCCTCTGCTAGTTTCTCATCACGATCATCAAGTGCTACACTAGCCACACGGAATCGGGATGCCCAGCTCTGAAATTCTGCCTCATCAATCTGAAAAAGTTGAAGCTTTTACCTTCATTTGTGTGCTTGGAAGAGCATTTGTGTGCTTGGAAGAGGTTCAAATGAAACACTATTCACGGTACTTACGAACATGAGCAGCTGATATCATCAGGAGGAAAAAAACCCAACCTACAAATTACCAACAATCTCAAGCGCATAAATTGATCTAGGCTCTCAAATAACGCATATTTGAGATGTCTATATGTGTGCACCTGCAAGCTCGTAAGCATGCATGCAATATTATAGGAAGTTGCAAAAGCTTTTGACACCCATTAATGGGACTGAACATCTTTGATACAGTAAAGCAGCAAGGTATGTTTAATGGCATCAAGCCAAAAGAGAGATCTTAGTCTTAAAGTAGCAAAACATCTTTCTTATTCATGACCTTTGGGAGCTCTTTGAGACAGGCTTGTCCGCTGAAATGTCAGGCTATATGCTATTCTCACATGCACAGGGTCTTCTGTACTGTGAGCAGTTGGCATACAAGTTCACTTGCATAAATCAGTGTGCACTTGATGGCCACCCACTCTCAAAATAATTTCTTTTTGGGGGCTTCCGCACAGTATTTCCATTAGACCCATTAAATATTCAAGCTTCATATAAATCCTTTGCCTATGACCCATTAATGCATTCAAGATTTATTTAACTCCTTTGGCCATAACTAAAAATTTATTTGTGAACGCTTAAGGAGTGATGGTGATTGAAGGTTGGATTGTCAATGTTTTCTAGTTGAACCGATTATTCAGACATGGACTGCTCCTTTCTTCTTTTGTTTCTTAAATATTGTTTGAATGATATCAAAAACATTGAGGAGCAGAGTAGAAGCATGAAAGCATATATACTGTTCTGAGGTAGATAACAATCTCAAGAGTACAAAGGACACGGGGTATATGTATGGTATTCTTTTGTTTCCTTGAACTTGGCAATGTTGGTTTTGACTTAAGAGACAACTACAACTGCCAAGATTAACAGGGCGAAGTTAGTGGGTTCCCTCACAGACTAGACATGGCTGGTGGAGGGCTTCTTGCCTTCATGGACTATATATGTGTGCTTTCTATTCATGACTAAGCAAATACAAGATGGAACAGCTTTATGACTCAGTCCTGCAGCAAGACCTGGAGGAGTACACTGGATGCCAGCAAAGAAGTTCAAGAAATAGCCAGGCAGCCAAGCTGTTGTCTCAAACATGCCTTACACCCTATGGTCCAATTAAAATTATCAAGAGACCATATAATTTACCATGACTGTGAATAATATTTCAGCATTCCTACATGATTTTATGCAAGTCTAGCTTCGTGACTGTCCAGACTGCAGGAGACGCAGTTATGCTAGTTATGGCATTCCTGGAGAATGGAGGGCACACCTTGAAGTCCATGCAGATCCTAGAATATGGAACTCATTGCAATTTCCATTTAAATAGCTATTGCGAATAGAGTCCACTCTGCACATGAGACTTTAGGGTAACAGGTATTCACAAGTTGTTTGGTAGATGAGATTTTGAAAATGTCCAACTAGTCTGCAATACAGTAAGAGGTACCGGCTGGATTTTATTCAAAAAATCCAGCATTAGTAGAGAAGATTCCCTGGCAGGGCGGAGAGAGGACGCCAGAGGAGGGGGCAGACGTGTGGTGGAGATACAGTGCTGGGAGTGGTGGGAGACAATGAAGAAAGGAAGGCAGGTGTGAGGAGCGCGTACAGCACGCGAAGGGGGCTATCTCAATTCTGTTTTTTTAATTAAAGGGATGCGAATCCCAGCACGAAGGGTGTTGTCCCGCATGGCTTATGGGAGTAGCCAGAAGTTTTGCACGTGCATGTGCGTGAGTTCGATTCCATCCATGGGTCTTCAATTTTAGAAGGCAAAGTGCCATTCAAACCCTTGATTGTCACGTGCACATCTAACCTATGTGCATGTGGACAAGCTACTTCACGTCTAGGGTTCAGGTTAGCTTGGGAAGTGTTCTGACACCTTTGTGAGCATGTGCGCAGGCCGTGCATGTCCAGGCACTTAGATAGTTGCATATCCTTTGGTTGCACACAACATGATCATTAGCATGACAGTCAGTAGCCATCATGAGCAATTTACAGTGCACAGAACCCATTTTCCCTATTTTAGCCATTTTTCACTTATTATTAATAAGTGACTTTGTTGGGAAACTGGGTAGGGCAAATTGGCTAAGTTAATAAATAAGGAAACTAGCGCTAGCACTTTCTGCCAGAAGAGGCAGCAGAGATCCCGAATCTAGTAGTGCACCTTCTTAGCAAGACCGGCGGAACTCCCCAATGTTTTCAACCATCAAGACCAACCAGCATTTTCTGTTGCAGATCAGCCTTGGCGTTTTGCTACAGAGTGACCAGCATTTTCAGTCAGCAGTACCACATGAGGCCTAGCGTTTTTGGAGCAATACTCCTAGCGTTTTTGCAATTGCAAATTGCCCCTGGCGTTTTGCAGTTTCTTGGCATCAGATCAGCCATTGCATCAGCGTTTCCAGATTCCAACACTTAGACTCCGTAAGTACAGCCCCAAACTTCGTAGATCTCACCTTTCCGCAGCAGATCCTCGCCGGGTGGTCAGACCAGCCAGCCTTTTCAATTTCAACCCGCTGTTCGCAGATTTCAGCATCTGCGTTTTCAGCACATCGTTGTCGCGTCGTCGCCATCGCCGTCCTGGCCGACACAGTGTCAGAAATCAGCAGATAGCAAATTTGCAGATTTCAGCCCCTAGCGTTTTCAGTTTTCAGCCCGTCTCGTTGCCCTCATCATTGTCGTCGACATCGTCGGCAAGTTCATTGCATCTAGACCATTGTATCAGATTTGTGCAATCAATAGCATAGACCTCTCTCGCCATAGAGAGTGGGCCCTTGGAGGAGGGTTTGACAACATTTTGGTGTCGTATTCTACACTCTCTCTCTCTCTCTCTCTCTCTCTCTCTCTCTCTCTCTCTCTCTCTCTCTCTGACTTTGTATCAGAGACACTGCATTGTAACTTTATGGTCTCATAGGTCACTTTGGCCTTTTGAAGACGTTAATATAACATTTCATTTCATTTCTCTCTCTCTCTCAGTCCCAACACCTTCATTCACAGTCTCATTCACTTTGTTTGTGATCATTTGCACTCTCTCATTAAAGGAGCGGAAGGCTCTCCCTTCAGTAAGTAAAAGGAACCCTTGAGCACAGTTCGGAGCACTCATCTTGAGCAAAGTTCATTCACTTCCGCTGCACCTTACATTGGTATCAGAGCTTTGGCAGTGTTTCTGTATCACTCATGGAAAGAACCACATAATTGTTTTTGCTTGTTGCGTCGCACGTAACCCAAGTCCACTTGGGCGTGTCGATTCCTACTCGTGTTTTTGAAGAGTGACACTTAACCCAAGAAAGAAGGGCTTGTCCGGCCTCCCCTTGTTCCTCTTTTCACTCATTAAGAGCGGACCGTGCACTTAGCGGCCAACCAATCGACGTGAGGTGGGAAAAAGCAACCCTGGTGTGAGCACAAGGCCGCTAAGGGGTGCGTCCGTAGGGAAGAGTAGAGCTCGCGTAAGAGAAGATCCTTCTCTAACACAGATTCCAAGCTAAAGAAATACCTCAAGAACCTCAAGAACTCAAGGACTCAAGAACCCAAGTTCCTCGTGGACTTAAGTACCAAGAACTCCGTGTATGGTCATCACTCGAAGCGGAATGGATACTTTGCATGAAGGTGACGAGCATGGAGGTGGCGAAGAAGAATTTTCCCCACCAGGAGGTTTTTCCGACCCTCCCCCCTTCCCATCTACGCCAAGGGTTGCACCAAATCCTATGGAGGTTGTGGTCAAGACGATGATGGACATGATGTTACAACAAGAAGCCCAACGCGCCGCCGTGGAGCGCAAGCGCGAAAAAAGAAAGTCAACCTTGGATCGCGAGCGTGAGCAAGCGCGCTTGGCGGAGGAGGAAAGAAAAGCAATCTTGGATTGCGAGCGCGAAGAAAGAAAGGCAAAATTGGATCGCGAGCGCAAAGAAAGAAAGGCAGAATTGGGTTGCGAGCACAAAGAAAGATGGTTAGCCTTGGAGCGTGAGCGTAAGCAAGCGTGCTTGGCGGCCGAAGACAGAAGGGTAGCCTTGGAGCGTGAGCGTGAGCAAGCGCGCTTGGCGGCCGAAGACAGACGGGCGGCCTTGGAGTAAGAGCGTGAGGCGCAGAGAGACCAACGCATGCAACAATTGGTCCTACAAGTACTCAATTTGAAGTCCGAGCCGCTCAAAGATGTTGGTAGTTCATCAAGTAGCACAAGCAGAGATTCAGACTCCAACAACCCCGTCACTGAGAAGTTGACGTTCGGTAAGTATGACGGTACGATGGATGCTACTATTAATCATTCTTGGTTGCATCAATTTAATGCTTACTTTGCAACAACTAAGAAGACAAGAAATAGCAAGGTTTTGACGGCAGTCATGTACCTTGCCGGTGATGCCATTAATTGGTACCATGCATGGCAAGAGGCACAGTTGACCGCGCACCTAGAGGAAGTTCAAGAAGGCGCGCCCATTTCCTTCAATTGGGCCGACTTCCAAGACAAGCTCAAGGCACGGTTTATGCCACCCCAATACCTAGCACGGTTGAAAGACGCTTGGCACAGTCTCAAGCAAAATGGTATGCCAGTTATGTCTTTCTCTAATCGTGTTTTGCAGCTCGGCACCCAATTGTGCAAATCGGATGATGAGCGCAAGGAGGCATTGCTTTATGGATTAGACGAGTATATCAAGTATGATGTTGAGGTACTGGATCCAATCGATCTCAACAAAGCGGTAGCGATTGCTCTCGTACAGGAAATGAAGCAAAATAAGGGAAAGCCTAAGGAGAACAAGTCTTCTTAAAGTACCTCTCAGACTCCTCAGAACCCTCAGAATGGTAAGCATGCTAAGAACGGTAACTCTTCTAGCCAATCTTCCTCTAATCCTTCGGAAAAGAACTCACTAAATGAAATTAAGGGTAAAGCTAACACACTTGCTAAACCAAAGCTCACCCTAGATGAAAAAGTTGCGCAAGGAATCATAGGAGGATACATCATGGCAAAAGAACAAGTCATTTATTCTTAAGAAGGTCGATGTTATCATTGTCACATCAAGGGTCATATAAAGAAAACATGTCCTAAGATTGAATCTAACGAATCTAAAGAACCCACAGAACCCACATCCTCTGTTAATGCCATAAATGAGAACACTAGTGTGTCCCAAGTTTCTCATGATCCTCTCATTGATGAATCTCTCATGAAGTGTTATGTTCATGTGATGGTCAACCCATGGTGGTCTTGTTTGATTCTGGTACTATGCATGATGTGATTGGTGACTCTCTTGTCGAAAGATGCCACTTGGAGGTTAGCAAGACATCTCCTCTCGAGGTGTCGGGCTTCGCTCCTGGTATGGACTCTCTCATTACACGAAAGTGCCTTGATGTGTTATTCATTGTTCAACAAGCGTCCTTCCGCAGAAAATTTGTAGTGTCTCCTCTTTAAGGATGTGATATGATTCTCGGCATTCGATGGTTACGTGAGCATAACCCTCTCATTGAGTGGCAGACAATACTCTCACTTTCATTGCCAAAAGTGACTCTCCCATTGTCATTCGTGGGGAGGAAGTTATTCATTCTTCACCTCTCATTTCTAATGTGCACGCGAAGCTTGAAAAGAAATAGGAGAAGGAGACTCTCTCCGTCTTTTCTTCTTCAAAGCACAAGACAAATGTTTTGCATGATATAGATGTGATTATTCACAAGGATGATGATTTGCGCATAATAAAGATGTGATTGTTCACGAGGATGATGGTTTAGTTGATGCTTTTTCTAGTGACGCTAACCTCATTGCAGATACGATCAATCACGCAGAATCGATCTTGGCTCTCGAGTCGACGTCCAAAGAAATCACTCAGGAAGTATTGTGTGTTCGCATGATTAGTCAGCACGCATTGTTCGAGTGTTTCATTCGTGACGGTTTCTTGTATTTTTGTCACCGTTCCTTTCCGCAGGCATGCCATATTGTACGATGCACATGATTCACTCATAAATGAGCACGGATGTATGTGGATTACACTTGAAAAGAAGAAAAGTTTACATTCAAGGAATTCACATTTGATGTCTCTTCCTTGGCATGGCACAGTCTTAGAAAGAGCACAAGAAAGATTGACCATCAAGCATCGGCATTTCCATTGTGATTTGCCACAGTTGATAGATTTAGATCAAAAAGTCAAGTTTGGACCCCATTTTTTGCGTGTGTTTAGTGAACGGTTAGGCACTCCGTCACTTTGTTCATCTACATTGCATGCATAGTCTTTTAGGAGCAATAGTCATTTTCCCGTTACTCTACATAGAATGGGTATGATTATGATTTTATGTTGGGAATAGTTTTAGGAATTTTCCTCCTCGGAGATTCTTGCAGAAGGTGGACCTACGTCCATAGCCGAAGTTGGAGCATTGAAGCAGCCACAGATCCCTTTGTGTCGCTTTCGGCACGGCCCAAAGAAACAAGCATTGCAAACCTTTATGAAGTTCAAGCATCGCACGACTCACGCATCAGAGTGGGCCGGGGAAGAATCCTTCCCAAGATTCTAGACATTGTTGGCGATCTCCCTCGACGCCATACAGTTCGGTACCAGTACCTCAATTTAAAAAGGAGGGGATGTCAAGTGCACCCTAACGCTATGTGCATGTGGACAAGCTACTTCAGGTCCAGGATTCACGTCAGCTTAGGAAGTGTCCTGGCACCTTTGTGAGCCTGTGCGCAGGCCGTGCATGTCCAGGCACTTAGAATAGTTGCATATCCTTTGGTACACAGCATGATCATTAGCATGACAATTAGTAGCCATCATGAGCATTTTACAGTGCACAAAATACATTTTCCCTATTTTGGCCATTTTTCACTTATTATTAATAAGTGACTTTGTTGGGAAATTGGGTAGGGAAAATTGGGTAAGTTAATATATAAGGAAACTAGCGCTAGCACTTTCTGGCAGAAGAGGCAGCAGAGATCACGTATATGGCAGTGCACCTTCTCAGCAAGACCGGCGGAGCTCCCCAACGTTTTCAGCCATCAAGACCAACCACGTTTTCTGTTGCGGATCAGCCTTGGCATTTTGCTATAGAGTGACCAGCATTTTCAATCAGCAGTACCACATCAGGCCTAGAGTTTTTTGTGCAGCGTTTTTGCAACTGCAGATTGCCCCTAGCGTTTTGCAGTTTCTTGGCGTCAGATCAGCCATTGCATCAGCATTTCCAGATTCCAGCACTTCCGCAAGCACAGCCCCAAACCTCGCAGATCTCACCTTTCCGCAGTAGATCCTAGCCGCGCGGTCAGATCAGCCAATGTTTTGAGTTTCAGCCCGCTGTTCGCAGATTTCAGCATCTGTGTTTTCAACGCATCGTCGTCGCGTCGTCGCCATTGCCGTCCTCGCCGACAGTGTCAGAATTCAGCAGATTTGCAGATTTGCAGATTTCAGCCCCTAGCGTTTTCAGTTTTCAGCCCGTCTCGTCGCCCTCATCATTGTCGTCGACATCGTCGGCAAGTCCATTGCATCTAGACCATTGTACCAGATTTGTGCAATCAATAGCATAGACCTCTCTCGCCATAGAGAGTGGGGCCCTTGGAGGAGGGTTTGAAAACATTCTGGTGTCATATTCTACTCTCTCTCTCTCTCTCTCTCTCTCTCTCTCTCTCTCTCAATCTCAGCACCTTCATTTAGAGTGTCATTCACTTTGTTTGTGATCATCTCCACTCTCTCATTAAAGGAACGGAAGGCTCTCCCTTCCATAAGTAAAAGGAACCCTTGAGCACAGTTCGGAGCACTCATCTTGAGCTAAGTTCAACATTCACTTCCGCTGCACCTTACATTGAGCTACAAGGAATCTTGTGAGATTCCATCTAATAGAATTAGGAGTTAGGGACCGAGTGATCGTGTCCAATGTTTATACCAAGAGTGCTTAGAAAATATGGTATTACTGTCTGCAGTTCTTTAGAAAATATGGTACTACTATCTCTCAGTGCAATTTTCTCCAAATTTGTATAAGGAATCAGCACTGGTGCATTTGGAACAATGACCCTCATTCACTTACTGACTTTAAATCTCAAATTCCATTGTGAAAAACTTGTTATGCTAGCAAAGTAAAATCCTACCTCGCGTTCAGCTATGCAAAGAGTACGAAAACCAGCATGTGCAAATTCTTCCATGTGTTTCACACTGATTTCTGCAATACCTCCTTGATCTTTTGCCAGTCTTTTTAAAATAGCAGTGTCAGCACCCTTGCAGTATAATTTTATTCTGTGTCAAATAATATTAACATCGATAATCGGATAAGATAAGTAACAAACACTTTCAAATAAAGTAAAGTGCAAGAGTTCTTGATGTGATGCAGCAATGAACCTTCAGCGAGGGAAACTGAAAAGACATGGTACCTCAAAACCCAAACTTATGTGCTTCACTTGTTTGTGCTTTTTGATGTGAGACAAAGTGCTCCTAAAAGACACTCATAAATCATTCTTTTTTATGACATTTGGTAATGTATTACTCAGATGGTCTGCCCAATGAGCAGCTGTATTTATTTGACTCAGGTTCCTCACCAGATTGTGCTCGAACACGGCTGGTGCTTTCCACATACAAGACAATTATTAATGACGTAACGTTTCGGAAACAAATTCAGCATAAACCATACACTCAATACATATGTCTAGAATCCAGAAAAAAAGCAGTCATCCACAAGACAGTACAACCTTTAGGTTCATCATGCACAGTATTGATTAAGCACTATGACGTCACCGGCATAGAGCTTAGGTATCAATATATGCTCTCTTTTTCTTTTTTTCTTTTTTCCTCTTTCTCTTTTTTAAAAAACTCTGTAATCATATTGATTACCTAAAAGGAATGTATATGGGCAAACAACCCATCAAAGAACTATGTACAAAGGCTAGAAGTCCAATATTAGACACTAACATGAAAAGCCCATAACCAAGATGGCAAAGCAGCCATGCTAGACGATCAAGCAATGAATGTCACCACCAAGATGCCAACCTTCCAGACCCGTGCATTTGCCACAAAAATGACCCCAGCAATGGTGGGCAAAGAAACACTCCAAAGTAAAATATCTCTCAACCGGAATACATCTTGTTGAAAACCACTTGCACCATCAAAACAAAGACACTCCGCCTGGTCCCAGTAATGAAGCAAATCATAAAGGAACTGAATATATGAAGGATACCATGCATGAGAGCACTTTCCAAAAACCCAGTCACGAGGAAAAAAAAATTCACCAGCAACATGAAACCAGATGGATGAAACAAAGGCCCATATTTTATTGGCAAGAGGACAAATAATGAAGTGATGTCGGTTGCCATTAGAAAGATGATGACAGCACAAACTCACTCCCAAAGCAAGCCCTCCCATCATAGCCCGTCAAAGAGATAGCTTTCCCTTATAAGGAAGTTGCGTATGCCAGCCTCGAAACAATACATCTCTTCACCAAGCAGAACATATCTTCATCCACCAAGCCTTGTTGGCCTTGTCAACCAATCAATGCTTTTGTCCAATAAGAGAGTGACATAATTTGCAAAACTGGCAGTAATGGGCTTTTTTCCTTTGACTTTCCAATCATCACAAGGCCGATTGACGAGTAAGGCAAGAAGCGCATGAAAAGAATAAAGGCAAACAAAACACAAAGTCTCTCCGAAATACCTCGATATCCACCAAGGATACAATATCAATGCCACACTCTACGAAAAGAGAGAAGCTAGCTGCATTGCGGAAACACCATATCTAAGAGGTAAACAATGCCAAGCCTTGCCATATGGTAGAAATGTCGCAGAAGGTGCTCTTTGCCAAGCCAAGTAATAATTGTAGAGGTGGAAGGCACCTCAGAGTATAGAGAATTTGTTGCTTCTCTAAAAAAGGGTGGCTTCTAATGAGAAAACTTCAATACCTCTTGCCATGCAAACGCCAAGCGCATGAGCAAAGACGACTGCTTATACTTGAATGGCTGATTTGCATTTACAATATGCTACCATGGTGCCTCTATCAAAGTCTTACCATGTGGGAGAATTGTTGGGCATATGAAATACTCAACAATTAGAAACCCATGGGTGCATGGGAATTGTAGCAGGCTACAGTGTCACTTTCACAAGACACACAATTAGTACAGTTGATCTGGTCTGGTCCACACTGGACGGACTCTCTGGGTTGGGCAATGACACATGGAAGGGATATGGATGGTGGTCTAGTGGACATCGTGGCCAGGTCACCACCTCCACTCAGTCTGGAGATAGACTTAGATGGCTGACATTTATGAGCCATTGGTGGCTCTTTATTGTGGTACATATGAGTAGTAGTTGTTGGGTCATGATTATCATCTTCTTCATCTATAGTCCGGTGTCGTCGTCTAGAGCAGTGTGTAGATACACACAACACGTCTGCACCATCCCTGCACATCTGAGCCTCGACACCCCCATTGTACCAATGAGTTCTGGGCTGGAGCTCAATGTGGTGCCATGCCAGAGTCTGTTTCGGTTCCTTTGAGATAGTCGCGTCCATATGTTCAGGTTTGTTGTTCTGTCTCTGTGTCGATTTGCTTTTATCTATTGTTTCCTGTGTTTCTAGTCTGTTTTGAGTGAGATGTCACGTGCATTGCACTGAGGAGCACCCACTGTAGAGAGCACGACACACTATCCGCGCTATAGGTGCTCTCATTTTTTGCACGCCCGATGGGACCTCAACTGAACTCTCACTCTCTGTTGAGGTACAAATCGAGGAGCTAGCTGGGTTTTACCTAGCCTCGCCTACTTTGCCTGGCCAATGCAGCCTGCTAGTCTGGTCCAGTTTCACCATAGACAGCCTACTCTAGCTGACCTAGTCTCTTGCCCTGTTGGTTTGGTCCTCTCTCACCCTGGTCCAACCAAGCTCAGCTCTCGTCCTGGTCTAGTCCTTCCTCGTCCTTGGTCCAACCAGATGGTCTAGTCACTTGCCCTGGTCTAGTAGAGTCTAGACCTATGTTCAGCAGTTAAAAGTCTTCTTGCCCAAAGCTTGGTTGGATTTATGGTCACTGCATGACACATACAAGGCGGTCATTAGAGTGTCAAAGCGTAGTACTGAGTCCTCTGAAGCACTACAACACAAGACGTCAACCCTTGGTACCTAGTAGAAGTCCACCAACGTCATCACCCATACCTCCACATACGGCATTATCCATTCCTCCATCCGGTTCTACATCTTCCAGGTCACCTTCCCTAGTAAAGCTCTCTCCCATTTTGTTAGAGCAAGCTATTGAGCAATGGGCTCCTGAGCAAGTGGCCATGGAGGCGTTGACCAGTGTTTTGGCCAAGGTAAACATCAAGTTTCCTACTTTCAAGGGACTCTCCTTAGAAGATGCAACGACCATGCAAGGATGTTTGTATCTCTCTCTAGAGGTCGCGGTCTTAATAGAGAAGATTCTTATTTGGTGTTGTTTCCATCAACATTGCATGGTTTAGCAGACAAGTGGTATAGTCAGTTTGCAGAGAATCACTTTTCTACTCGGGCAGCTTTAAGAAACAGTTCTGTGTAACATTTAGGCCAGGTGACTTCCAGGAAAAGGTTTTGGATGAGTTGGCCAACATGGTGCTCCAGCCATAGGAGACTTTTGCAGAACTCATGACTAAAACCAAGTCTCTGGTTGCCAAGCTTCCTCAGCAACCAGGGGAATTTATGGTTAAGAAGTGAGTGGAGAAGGCTCTTCCCAAAACTTCCTAGCAAAAGCTCCGAGAGAGTCTCCGACTTGATGCCACTCTGGAGGAGTTTGTCGCGGCTGCTACTAGGATAGAGGGAGCTAGGAAGCTGTTCACCAACTCTCCTCAGGAAGAGATCCCCTCAATGTTTTTGGAAAGTCCTTCTGATTCTTTAACTTATTTACGTAGGGAACCGAAAGCCCTAAAGTTACAGCGAGCTCTTCAAGAGGAGAGGTCCTTCTCTCTTAGACAGGAGAAGCGTCCACATCACGAGGCATTGGAACAGATCAAGGGCGAGCTAGAAGAGCTCAAGTCTCAGCAGGAGACTAAGGCTATGGTTTGGTGTAGCTCATGCCGCTCTCCAAGGCACCCTGTCACGAGGACGTGGCAGTTATTAACCATGTCACAGAGATGTGGCAACTGCAAACCTTGATTGTTGGTTTCTTTCCAATGGGGTTTATTTTATTTGTTTTGAGACCCTCTTTTTGAAGTAGCAAACGGTCGGACATTGTATGGCCAATGTGAACGGTAGATTCACCCGCAGACGGGAAGTGGTCGGCACTGGAATTCGTATGGTAAGAGGATGTCTAGGCTCAGAGCAAGATCATATAGGTCCCCCCGTCGCACTTAGCAAGTTGGTGGATACTAGGAAGTGAACTCAATTAAGGCGTAAAGTCAAGGTGGGACTACCAACAAAAAGTATCCGACAGTTGGGCCACCTTGCATTTTTGGATGCGGTCCCAATGAGGATAGATGGTCAGAAGACCAGTGGGAGCCCAACGGAAGCATCTCCTAAAATTTAGGGAACTGCTATTTTGGGCCGTGAAATGTGTTCGCGTCATTACCTCCGGTATGACTAGGGGAACATTATATAACTCTGCCGCGACGTCAACTGACGCGTCGGTTGGGATATTTTTAAGCGGCAAACCCGAAACGGGAAAATGCTTGAAAATGCGCCAAGTGTCACATTTTCGTGAACTTTCCTCTTGCAGAAAAATGGGCGCTGATTTTTAAGCTGGGAGAGGCCTCATTTGCAACCTGTCACAGGTTAAGAGCTATGGAGTGCTTCTTTTCCCTCTCATGTACAGTGTGGTGCTAGGAGTGATGCCCTGCACACTACACACTGCTCTCTCTCTCCCCTACGTGCAGTTATGTGATGCCCCACAAGAGGGCTACTCATTTGACTGATGTACAGTTGTGTGGGTTCATGCTTTTGTGCTGAGGCAAGAGCCTCCTTGAGCAGGAACAGGGGTAGCTAACTGCTGCTCCAAAGCAGGCACTGGTGAGGGTCATAACCTCACCGTACAGGTGCAAAATCAGCGCTGTGTATGCGCTGTAAATTCACTGTTTTTCAGCCGTACGGACGCCAGGATCATTGGGAATCGTGCCCCATTGGCAAAGGACAGTTAGGGGACTGTTTGGGGCTGAAAACAGGGCAAAAACCAGTAAATACAGCGTGCCGAATTTACTGTTTTTGGACAGGAATCAGAGGGTATACGACAGTGCAAGCGAGTTCCAACAGGGGAATTGGTTTCGCGCAAGTTTTGGGGCTGTTATGCTGCCGAAATTTGGCCAAATCAAATGGTATCTAGGTGGATACACGTGAAGGATTCCCAGGACCTTACCTTGTAATTTACCCTCCTAAAGAATAAAGAAATACCAAAAGGGACGCCAATTTTGGGGCCTACAGGTTGTCGACGTCTGCTCGGAGCATTCTAGCTTCCGAGCCGTGTGTGTACTCAAGTGTTAACTCCCGTCGCAGGTTTTCTTTGCAAAGTGCTGTGTGTGTGTGTCTAAAGTAAAGAATTTCAGGTGAAAGCCAACGCCTACCGCCCTACGGGCCGGTTTCATGGTTCCATTGCCGGGATATCAATCACTTTTTCCTCAAAGAGTGAGCCTGGATTGTTCAGGGTAAAGACACACAGTGCAAGAACGCGGGGATTACACTATGGCCGACAAGGGGAAGGGAATTATGGAAGAGGGTTCCTCTCCAAAGGACAGACAGGAGATTCCTATGGTTTTTGAGATTGGCGAGAGCTCACGGCCACGTCAGTCTGTACCTCCTGTCAACGTGAATGTCCCTCCAGTAGTACAGGGCTTTATGACACGGCAACTTGAGAATGATGCGTTTAAGACTCAGTTAGTTGCCGCGGTGAATGTCTTTTCGCAGCTGGTGCAGAATGCGAGGTTTATGGAATTCTGGCAAGCGCCACCAGTGCAACAGCAAAATAGGCAACCTACACCGCGTACGGAGCTTGTTGAAGCTCAAGCCCAGGTACTTCATGAGGCGCAGGAGGAAAGGGAACACTCGCATGTTGCGGAGTCGGGGGCTCCAAAGCAGGTTCCTCCCGTGCTTGAACAGGTGGCTAGAACGCCTATTCCACAGGTTATGCCAGTTCAGCCCGCCACCTTTCAGAGCCAGCATGCTGTCTTGAATGGGCAGGGAGCTGGATACCAGGCTATGCACTCAGTTTTTCCACCACCCACGGTACATCCTGGGTATTTCGGGGGTGGATCAGTGTTCCAAAGTATGGCTGGTTATGCGTCTGGAAGTCAGCCGTACATGCCAGGAACAGTGTTCGGGGGTATGCAAGGCATCATGCCAAACCCCATGTATGGTACTATCGGCATGCAGCAAGGTTTCCACGGCAACCAGGGCCAGTTTGGGGTGCCACAGGGTCATTTTGGCATGGCTGGTTTTTCTGGACAGCAGCCAGATATCGCACCTCTGACGCAAAATGTGAATGGCCAACACGTGCCGATCATGCCTAGTACAGTGCCCATGTTGCAGATCATTCCGTATGACAACTTGGGGACACTAGAGAAGCCGAAGGTTTACAAAGAAGGTGGTGCAGCGGTAAAGTTCAGTACCTTCAGTGGTTTCGAGGATAAGACAAAGGCCCTCACTTTCCTCCAGCAGTTTGATACATCTTATGCGGGAGGGAATTTTACAGAGGCCTCGAAGGTTAGGAAAGCTGTCACTTTCTTAAAGGACAATGCGCTTACATGGTGGACGACATTGTTAATGCAAGGACAGGCACCCGCCACTTGGGTTTACTTCAAGCAAATGTTTGCATCTGGTTGGCTATCAAATGAATTTGAAGCCCATGTCCTGACAGATTGGCACATGCTTACGGCAGCTTCGTGCAAGAGCTTGCTGGAGTACAATAGGAGGTTTTGTAAAGCATTACTCTCAGTGACCTCCTACAGATTTGTGCCATTGACAGAGCAGATAGAGAAGTATTGTTGTGGGCTGCCTAAAGGGCTTCGCGATTACTGTACAAAGAACAGAGTGGCTACCCTTACTCAGCTTATGGAAGTTGCGAACACTGGTCTTGCCCTGTTGAAAGGAGAGGACAGTGGATTTCTGAGCAGTGATAAAGGAGGGCAGCAAAAGAAAAATTCAGCAAAGAATCCCTTTGTGAAAATGGCTCCTGATGCGTCACAGGGGTCAGAATAGGCCACCAAAGACAAGGATTCAGCTGGGACTTCTGGAGCGCAGGCAAAGAAACAAAAAAGGAAGCCTTTTGTGCGCAAGTCGCTCGAGGAAAAGAAGGTCCTAATGGCTGAGAACAAATGCTTTATATGTGAGCAGCCTCGTCATATTTCTATCAATTGTCCACAAAGGAAAAGGCCAGCTGACTCAGAGGATAAAGAAGATCAAAAAGGCAAGAAGCCTAAACCCACGGCAGGTTTAGTGCCAGACATGGTGGGTGACAGGCCCAGCACAGATGCCAATGAGTTATGCAGGGCATGGGGTAAAGTTAGGGATCAGACGGCACTCATCTTCTTTGATCCAGGTGCCAAAGCCAACTTTATCTCACCAGAGTTAGCTATGAAGCTGGGCATCAGAGCTGAAGAGATGGGGTACACCGCAGAGGCAGGGTTGGCATGTCCTGGCCACTCAGAGTGTGTTACTCCCATCATTGGAAAACTGCGTCTGCATATTCAGTCGTATGTGGACACTGAAGAGTTTTACATCATGCCGCTGGAAGGTTGTGACGCCTTGTTGGGGATCCCGTGGATGTTCCGAGTGCATGGAGTCTTGGATGCCTACAACAAAAAGATCACTGTACAGCATAGGGGCAAAACTCACATCTTGGATGTAAAGCTTAAAGGAGAGTCAGTCCCTATTGTATCTGCTTCTGCTATCACTTCTGTAATAAAGAATCATCTTTCTGTGTACCTGATTTTTGCACGTGATGTCTCAGATAGTGATCAGTCAAATTTATCTGTGTTAGATAAAGAAAGGTCAGCATTTTTGCAAAAGTTTAGTGACTGTTTTTCTGATTCATTACCGTCGCAATTGCCGCCAGAGAGACCTGAGGATCATTGGATAGATTTGGTGCCAGGATGTAGCCCACCAAATAGACCTCCCTACAGGGGTAGTGCGGCGCAGCAGAAAGAGATTATGGGCCAGGTTAAGGAGTTATTAGAGAAGGGGCTGATTCAGCCTAGTTCTTCACCCTTTTGCTCCCCAGTGCTCCTAGTGCAGAAGAAGGATGGCTCATGGCGCATGTGTATTGATTACCGTGCGTTGAATAAGAATACCATCAAGAATAGGTTTCCTATTCCTCGCATTGATGATATTCTCGATCGTTTAGAGGGTGCTGCAATTTTCAGCAAGATAGACCTTAAGAGTGGGTACCATCAGATTCGTATAAGCCCAGAGGATGTGCACAAGACTGCGTTTAGAACGACATTTGGTCTTTATGAGTTTCTAGTGATGCCGTTTGGGCTAACAAATGCTCCTGCCACGTTCAACAGAATGATGGACCGGATATTCCGCTCGCATCAACAATTTGTTGGAACATTCTTCGATGACATGATTGTGTATTCGAAGAATGAAGAGGAGCATAGGCGTCACTTGACCATTGTGTTCGAAGAGCTGCGCAGTCACAGGTTACTTGTCAATCCTAAGAAAAGTGAATTCTTCCTCGAAGAGATCCACTTTCTGGGCCACATAGTCTCAAAGGATGGTGTTAGAATGGATCCCGCAAAGGTCGAAGCTATCAAGACATGGCCAGACTTGAAGACTGTGCACGATGTCAGAAGCTTCTTGGGATTGTGTTCCTATTATAGAAGGTTTATCAGAAATTTTGCAGAGATAGCATCGCCTCTTCACGCATTGCAAAAGAAAGAGATCACTTTCAGATGGACCCAAAAAGAGATTTCAGCTTTTAGTCTCTTAAAGGAAAAGTTGACTTCAGATCTAGTTATTGTTTTGCTAGATCTCAGGAAGTCATTTGTGGTCCAGTGTGACGCGTGTGGCAGTAGCATCGGAGCAGTGCTAATGCAAGATGGACGGGTAGTAGCCTATGAAAGCCGAATTTTGCAAGGGCCAGAGAGGACTATGCAAGTCTATGAGAAAGAGCTCTTGGCCGTGATTCATGCGCTTTCTAGCTGGAAGCACTACCTCTTAGGTGCTGATTTTGTTGTCCAAACAGATCATCAGACCTTGCGATACTTCTTGACACAGTCAAAGTTATCCGAAAAGCATATGCGATGGGCAAACATTCTTTCCATGTTCCACTTCCAGATTATGCATGTGGAAGGCAAGAAGAATGTTGTGGCTGATGCGTTATCAAGAAAGCCACAAATTTCAGCTGTGTCAATTCCTTATCATCATGAGTTAGATGACATGAAGGAACAGTATACTGCTGATGAAGATTTTGCAAGGATCTTTGAACAGTTACAAGAGGGGCAACATCACGAGCACTACCTCCTCAGAGATGGTTTTATGATGATGCATGGCAGACTTTGTGTCACTAGACCACTGCGACATAAGGTCATGGCAGAGAGTCATGTCCCACCGTATGCAGGGCATTGTGGCATTGATGCAACAGTTAAAGCGGTAGAGACGTTCTTCTATTGGCCAACCTTGAGGAGAGATGTGGATGCCTTTGTGCGAGCATGCATAGTTTGCCAAAAGGTCAAGTTTGATAGGCAAAAGGCACCAGGGTTGTTACAACCACTGCCGATTCCGGATAAGCCATGGGAAAGCATTGCTATGGACTGTATCTTTGATCTTCCAAGGACACCAACAGGGAATGATGGTATATGGACCATTATCTGCAGGTTCAGCAAGAAGGCCCATTTTATCCCTGTCAGGAAGAAGATAAAATCTGATCAGATGGCACGCTTGTTCATGTACAATGTGTTTAAGTACCATGGTATGCCACAATCGATTATCAGTGATCGTGATCCTCGCATGACCAGTTTGTTATGGAGAGGATTGTTTGAGAACATGGGTGCTACGCTCAAGTTCTCGTCTTCATTTCATCCACAAACTGATGGACAGTCAGAAGAGGCCAATTCTACTGTCTTAGATCTGCGGAAATGCTATGTGTCAGATAATAAGGGCAAGTGGGAACAGTATTTGCCTATGCTTGAGTATGCGTACAATAATACGGTGCATTCGTCTACTGGCTAAGCACCTTTTGAAATTGTTGAAGGCGGCAAAAAGGTTCTTCCCATTTTGCACACAAAGGACAAGATCTTTGAGGCAGATCGATATGTTGAGAACATGGATGAGATGTATAAGAAGATTAAAGTTGCCTTGGAGAAGACTCAGGCAAAACAGAAAAAGGCTGCTGATCGTCACCGTCGTGAATTGCTACTATCACCTGGTGATTGGGTTCTCTTAAGGTTCGAGAAGGCAAGGTTAAAGAAGATGAAGGGCAAGGAACGGCTGTTTCCTAAGCTCAGCATGCATTACTATGGGCCTTTTCAAGTGCTTAACAAGATCAGCGATGTGGCTTACAGGCTGAAATTGCCTGATGCGTGGAAGATTCATAATGCGTTTCACGTGAGTCTTCTAAGACCCTTCGTGGGTGATGTGCCAGAAGATATGCCAGTTGAGGATCAGCCACAAGTTGAGGAACTTGATGAGATCCTCGTACCTGAGCAAGTTTTGGCAAATAAGGACAGAAAAGTTAAAGGACAAGTTGCAAGACGCTATTTGGTGAAGTTCAAGAACTATCTGCCTATGGATGCAAAGTGGATGGAAGAGCATGAACTGTCAGAGTCACCAAATGTATTGCAGCTTTACCTTGAAACTTTGGGTTACAGCCTACTTATGCCCCAACCCAACGTGTGCAAAGGAGGGGTAATGATAGAGCTAGTACATCAAATGTACATATGAATTCAGTGCCATAGATGGAAATGGCAAAAGTATGAAGGCCTCATTAAGTCATTTGTATCTATGTATGTTACGACCTTTCTTGCGGATACATGCGATGATAAAAGAGTGTTAATAGCACAAGATCATCAATGGCGTGTATTTATGGTATGTAATCGAGGACGTTTGCGATTTCAAGAGGGGGGTATGTCACGAGGACGTGGCAGTTATTAACCATGTCACAGAGATGTGGCAACTGCTAACCTTGATTATTGGTTTCTTTCCAATGGGGTTTATTTTATTTGTTTTGAGACCCTCTTTTTGAAGTAGCAAACGGTCGGACATTGTATGGCCAATGTGAACGCTAGATTCACCCGCAGACGGGAAGTGGTCGGCACTGGAATTCGTATGGTAAGAGGATGTCTAGGCTCAGAGCAAGATCATATAGGTCCCCCCGTCGCACTTAGCAAGTTGGTGGATACTAGGAAGTGAACTCAATTAAGGCGTAAAGTCAAGGTGGGACTACCAACAAAAAGTATCCGACAGTTGGGCCACATTGCATTTTTGGATGCGGTCCCAATGAGGATAGATGGTCAGAAGACCAGTGGGAGCCCAACGGAAGCATCTCCTAAAATTTAGGGAACTGCTATTTTGGGTCGTGAAATGTGTTCGCGTCATTACCTCCGGTATGACTAGGGGAACATTATATAACTCTGCCGCGAAGTCAACTGACGCGTCGGTTGGGATATTTTTAAGCGGCAAACCCGAAACGGGAAAATGCTTGAAAATGCGCCAAGCGTCACATTTTCGTGAACTTTCCTCTTGCAGAAAAATGGGCACTGATTTTTAAGCTGGGAGAGGCCTCATTTGCAACCTGTCACAGGTTAAGAGCTATGGAGTGCTTCCTTTCCCTCTCATGTACAGTGTGGTGCTAGGAGTGATGCCCTGCACACTACACACTGCTCTCTCTCTCCCCTACGTGCAGTTATGTGATGCCCCACAAGAGGGCTACTCATTTGACTGATGTACAGTTGTGTGGGTTCATGCTTTTGTGCTGAGGCAAGAGCCTCCTTGAGCAAGAACAGGGGTAGCTAACTGCTGCTCCAAAGCAGGCACTGGTGAGGGTCATAACCTCACCGTACAGGCGCAAAATCAGCGCTGTGTATGCGCTATAATTTCACTGTTTTTCAGCCGTACGGACGCCAGGATCATTGGGAATCGTGCCCCACTGGCAAAGGACAGTTAGGGGACTGTTTGGGGCTGAAAACAGGGCAAAAACCAGTAAATACAGCGTGCTGAATTTACTGTTTTTGGACAGGAATCAGAGGGTATATGACAGTGCAAGCGAGTTCCAGTAGGGGAATTGGTTTCGCGCAAGTTTTGGGGCTGTTATGCTGCCGAAATTTGGCCAAATCAAATGGTATCTAGGTGGATACACGTGAAGGATTCCCAGGACCTTACCTTGTAATTTACCCTCCTAAAGAATAAAGAAATACCGAAAGGGGCGCCAATTTTGGGGCCTACAGGTTGTCGGCGTCTGCTCGGAGCATTCTAGCTTCCGAGCCGTGTGTGTACTCAAGTGTTAACTCGTGTCGCAGGTTTTCTTTGCAAAGTGCTGTGTGTGTGTGTCTAAAGTAAAGAATTTCGGGTGAAAGCCAACGCCTACCGCCCTACGGGCCGGTTTCACACCCTCCACCTGAATGCCCCCCTCGAGTTTACTGCCACTTCTGTGAAAAGTCTGGACATGATGACAAGGACTGTTACTACCTCAAGGGATTGCGACAAATACAACAAAGTCTTGGTCCTACTCTTCAACAAGGGCCAGCACCTGCATCCAACATGGTTTCTTCTTGTGGCCATCCACACCATATGCCACCTTTATTGACAGCCCTGATTATGCAAGGTATGTAAAGTAATTTTCGGTCTCAGAGATTTTATCATACCCATGCTCTCTCATCACCTCAAAGCTTCTATGCCTCTACCTCCAACTCCATGCACCAGGAGCACGGACTACCTCGCCCTTCGACTCGCCCATTGAATCGGCCCATTTTGTGCTACACATGCGGAAAATATGGTCATTACTAAAGCAAAGGCCCTCTGGCCGAAGGGTCCCCTCCCTGCCGTCATTGCCTTGAAACGAAGGATTGCCCTAAACTTCGTGCATCCACGGCTTCGAACCCAAGTCAAAGCCAGAATGAGTTTACCTTTCCCAAACTCAATGATCAATCTGATAGCAGTTAGCACCGTTCCTCAGCCGCCACCTTCTACCCACGTGGTTACCCCTCAAAATAAGCTGCAGTTGGTAGAGGAGCCATCGGGTGTCCTCACTCAGACCCAGAGGCCGCTTTCGGTCTTAGCATTCCAGCAAGTTCAACTCCCCCACACATTCTCACAACAATGGGTACCGTGCCTTCAGCTGTGGACAAGCCATCCCCCAATGCCAAGAAAGAATCCAAATCTTTGCTCTCCAATATTCATAAAGCTTTCTTGGAAGCAGTTTCCGATCTACAAAAGATAAAGGGACCAGAGAAACCACTGCTAGAACAAGAAAAGCTTACAGCAGAGATGGTCTTGAAGAACACCTTCCAACAAGTGTCCCTCTATGACATGCTACGGCTAGATGCGAGTTTTCGAAGTGACACCCTTATTGTTATTTAGTCACTTTACCCCGGAGCATGTCCTAGTGGCGGGCACCTCCCAGTGCGACCATCAGAGTCCTATATAATATCCAATCCCGCTGCTCCCCTCACAGATTATAGAAGCCCTCGCCTGACAGTGTCCGTTTTGGGTCGGCAATTCCCAGGAGTGATAGTGGATCTGGCATCAACCTGATGCCCGAGTTCACTATGTTAGCTCTGGGTCTACAGCCTACTCGCCCTGCTCCCTTCACAGTTACATTGGCCGACCAGTGGACAGTATACCCAGTGGGCATAGTGGACAATGTGCCTCTACATGTACAAGACTTTACTTTTAACTTGGATTTTGTTGTGGTTCATCTCCCCTAGGTTGAGGGCAGATTTCCCTTGCTCATGGGTTGACCATGGCTGTGACACACTAAAGCACTTCATGATCGGGGCAATGATGCCATGTGTATACATACTCCTGGCTCCCTGATGCAACCAATTCGCCTAGAAGCAGGCATGAATCCCGTCGTGCAACATAGTTCTTTGTCCCTAGCAACCAGCCTTGAATTGGAACAACCTACTCCACCTAACGGGTCAAACGAGGATCTATTGGAGTGGTTGGATGCTACCAAATCTATGCCCTGTTATGGAGTCTCTATTCACTGTTTGCCTGAAGTTACACCCTCTTCCAATGTTTCCAACTTTCCACAGTAACTAAACGTAGTGAGCTACCTGAGCCAGCTCAAGGTTGAAGGTCAGAGAAGCTACTCCTGATGCGCCCTTGGTGGAAGCCTTTGAATTTGGAAAGCCTATGAAGAATCATAGAAGTGGAAAGAAATCCCCCCTTCAACATCAGCCCCATCGGTGTCTGCGTCTCCGAAAACAACAAAACTCTAATATGTGTCTAGCGCACTCCCTTCACAAAGCTTCCTCAAGACGGGATACCACAAAAACAATGTTGATTTCCAGCTTGGTGAATTCCGTGATTATGATATCTCTCTGCTTGAGTGCCATCTCCCCTCACTACTCCTCCCTCCCTCCTCGCCCTTACCCAACTCGTCCCCTCTTTCAAATTCGCCCCCTCACCAACTCGTCCCCATTTTTCAAATTGGTCCCCTCCCCCCTACTCGCCCTACCCCCTCCACAGTTCGTTCCCCCTCTCTTCCAACTCGCCTCTCCCTTCACCAACTCGCCCTACCCCCTCCCCCACTCGCCCCTCCCCTCACCAACTCGCCCTACCCCTTCCCCAACTAGTCTCCCTCACAACTGGCCCCCTACCCAATTCGTCCCCCCCCCCCCCCCCACCCACCCCTCGCCCCTAGTCCCTCCCCCTCGTCCCCCCTACACACCCCCCACCCCTATCGTTTCCCCCTACCTACCCCTACCCACCTAGCCTCACCCCCCTACCCTCTCCCTACCCACCCCTCGCCCCCTACCTATGCCTCGCCCCACTACCCACCCCATCCCCTCCCCTCTTGCCCCTATCTAGCCTAACCACCAGCCTACAACACCCCTCCCCCACCTACTCCTTCAGCTCCAGCCAACTACATATAACTGCAATTCAGCAGGTGCTTTGTGGGATTACTTAATCTAGAAGTCTTCTGTTTCTACCTTCTGGTTAGCTTACCTCATTGAGCTGGGTCATTCCTTACCTCATCGAGCCGGGGTCATCACTGCTTCAGCATATCTTGCAAATATCGACATTGCTTCATTGGTACTTCTTCCTGGGAACTCAAAATCTTCTCCAAACATCACTTTCTTCAATGTACTCCGTTTTTTGCTTGTGTTTCACTGTTCTCTCTAGTTTCATTGATCCTCTCACCGAGACGGTGAGCGCTCTTGTGGCGGGCAACCTGTAGCAGGCTACAATGTCACTTTCACAAGACACACAGTTAGTACGGTTGATCTGGTCTGGTTCACACTGGACGGACTTTTTGGGCTGGGCAGTGACACGTGGCAGGGATACGGATGGTGGTCTAGTGGACATCGTACCACCTCCACTCAGTCTGGAGATAGACTTAGATGGCTGACATTTATGAGCCGTTGGTGGCTCTTTATGGTTGTACATATGAGTAGTAGTTGTTGGATCATGATTATCATCTTCTTCATCTATGGTCCGGCGTCGTCGTCTAGAGCAGTGAGTAGATACACACGACACGTCTGCACCATCCCTGCACATCCGAGCCTCAACACCCCCATTGTACCCGTGAGTTCTGGGCTGGAGCTGAGTGTGCTGGCACGCCAAAGTCTGTATCAGTTCCTTTGAATTAGTCGAGTCCATATGTTCTGATCTGTTGTTGTGTCTCTGTGTTGATTTGTTGTTATCTATTGTTTCTTGTGTTTCCAGTGTGTTTTGAGTGAGATGTCACGCACATTGCACTGAGGAGCACCCATTGTAGAGAGCACGACACACTCTCCGCGCTACAAGAATGAACACACATTCTTGAAGAAGGCTCCAACACCTAGCTATCATATGTGTCCATACACCCAAAACTGTTGCCACACCCATTCTTTTAGGGGTGGATAGGTGCTCCCATGAGACCGAAGTCATCCCTAACTTGAGGTTATTTTTCTTCCAAAGCATGAAACACATGGGTTGAGGGCAACACCACTTTACCTGTAGGGTTGGGGTTAAATCCATGGCTATATTAGACAGTGTAGCAGGTATTTCCATAGCAACAAAAAAGGTTTAGGAATCTTGGGAAAAACCTGCCATAAGGAAAACCAAAATAAAACTTCAACTTGTAGATGGGCATGTGAAAAAGTCTATGGAACTGTTGTGGTCAATTCTTGTAGTATTGACTACCAACATACCTTTGCCATAGTGGATTTTGGTAAAAAGTTTAACTATGCCATTATGGTTGGGAACCTTTCATAAGACAATTGCAAATCTGTGAGTTGAGATTGCAGGTGTTTTTTTGTATACTTGTTGAGAGTTCGAACTATCAGAGAAGCCAAGCTATAGAGGTGCAATGCTCCGACCTTTCTCTGTCAATGCCAAGGTTGTGAGGTGGACATGGGCTCATACACCTGCCTTTTAGGGGCATTGCTAGGGAAACTCATTGCTCAGAGTCTCCTCTCGGGTAGTGAGCCCTAGAAGGAGCCTCAGCTGGCAAGGACCCTTTGGTGCATCTCCTAATCAACCTCTATTCTGGCAATGGTCCAAACGTCATAGTTCACTCGAGCTGGAACAATATGTATTACCAAAAAGGGTGCCAATCTTTGGGGTCAACCTGGTGTTGTTCTCTCTCCCCCTCTCTATCTATGAAGCGCACCTCTACAAAAAGTTGCCATTGCCCAAACATTGTCCATTCTTAGTTCCTCCACCATTTGAATATCATTTTGATCCATTTTGTACAGAAGGATCTCAGCGAGGACTCATGAAACTAAACAATAATGGTGGTAAAAAATTCTTAAAACTAGCGATTATCTTTTCCATGAGTGAAGTCTACTATGGTCTCTACAAGGACCTTCAAACGTTGCCAGGCTCTGCTACAAATCAGTGTTGCAAACTGTTTTGCGTAGAAGTAAAGACGAAAAAAAGAAATGAACAACAGTAACTACTTAATATACCTTCCGTCGGAGCTCTTGCAGATTATGCTCATCCTCTTCCTTTCACTACTAAACTCCAAAACAGCCAAGATGGTTTGGAACGCTGTATAATGACCCTAAACACACACTATAGATAAAAAAGGTAAGTTGACAAAGAAAAATCCTAGTTGTTACAAGGAAGGCATAAAGACGCAACCTGATAAGTCTAGTCTATTTATGCAACAAAAGTGGAACTACAAATTATACTTCTACAGACTTTTCTCCCTAACTCGCCTTTCAAGCAGAAGAAGACACAATATTTCTGTTCAAGCACTATGATTGCACCTGGCATTCTATTGTAAGCTCATCTGCAGCACGTCTGGTAAGTTGGAAGCCACACAGTGCTGCTCCCTATGCATTACACCACATCTCAAATCCAGATTTATGAACAACTCAAACTACAGTCCAGTAATGAGTACAAGCTTCAGTCTAACTTACTTGAACTAGAGCTTCTTCATCTGGAGAAGAAGATTGATATCTAATTTCTCCTGTCTCTCCTTCCTCTGAATATGTTGGTATGACAGTATGGCACACCGCAAGATGGACAAAAAAATCCTTGCACTTTTGACTCTGTGAACCAGGAAATGAATCCGTTTTATGAAGTTCTTCAATCAGGTATTGATCCTCGCAAACAGTATGTATACAAGAGCCTGTATTGGACTCTCCAGAAAAGCCGTCTTTTGGCAAGTTTCCATACACAACGCCACTGATGGAGCATTGCACAAAGGACATCACGTTCTGGGTCAGAGTGCCAGTCTTGTCTGCCAAGACATATTGTACCTGTTCAGAAGCTAGAAGACTTGAAACAATTATCACAGCATTGACACTAAACGATCAAACTGATGTAACGTCAAAAGAAATCTCAATATTACTTGTGCATGACAAACTGTATAGAGGACTCTCAACTTTTCATCAAAACCATTAAAGGAGGAATAAATTGCCAACCATAATTCTTTTTTTTTTTTCAGAAAAAAAAGATACTATAATTCTTTAATGTGATGGCAGCCAGTATTCTGAAAAGCTCCTGGTAGTGGATGTGGTGCACAAGCCAACAGTTTGCAAGGTTGAAAACCAGCAAGTTCTTTCACCTCTATTATGATAAGGACCCAAATCATTGTGGCTCTGTTATTAATCTGCAATGTCCTCCAAGACATCAGGACTTTGCATCTCCTCTTCCAATACTCTTGACAGCCTTAGGGGTTCATATCAAATGTACGAGTAAAGGAAAGGCTTTCAATGAATTGCTGCATTTAATTAGACTCCACAACTAAGCTCTCCATTTTCCCGCTCTGCTCCTAAAAACATTCGTTGTGCTAAAACGTTGGAAGGGGAAACCTTTCTGTAAATTTTTGGTTGTTATAATTTGTGATCGATAGAGTATTCAATGAGACAAAGAAACAAAGACTACATTACTGTCTAGAAGAGACCAATGTGGCCTGTAAGGCAAGAACAAAACATACAATGAAAATGTATCTCTTATCTAAGGGAGATAGAAGAAAATCCGGCTAATACCTGCCCAGGTATGGTAACCCTTTTCTCTTAAATGATCTTTGAGCTAGTATCCATCATGAAGAGTATCCAAGGCTCATTGATTCATCTAAAGTTCACCCTGAGAGAGTTTGGATCTACCTTCTTATCTGCTAGGTTATCAAGGGAAGGCTACACATCCAAGGATGCAAGACCAAGAATCAACGTCGCACAAGCTTCAAAAGTCTGCAAATTAACATTCTAGAGTCTACTTCAAGTATCTACGCTATTTGACAACCTAGAATAGCAACATGGGGTTCCGTCTTCCTACAGCTTTTGCTTAATCTCTCAAATCAATCAAAGCATGAAGGTGTAGCTTTGGTCTATTATCAAAATCATAGAGATAATGTCTGATTTCTCTCCCTTTATCCCATGTTTCTCAATGCTTCTCTTTCATGTATGCCATTATTTGGGAGCTAGAGTCTAGACACTGCCAAAAATAGGCTTTTTGGTTAGACCTTTCCCTTACACTGTCTAGCCATGAGGAAGGAGAATAAGATAATTTCGAGGGGTAAGGCTTCTCAATTCACAAAGTAAAGAGCCAAGGATTATCTCATGAACGAAAACCTATGGACTGTAGGGAGGCAACCACTACATGTCAAGGGAGAGAATGTCCCAACAATAGCCTCTAGTGCTCAAGCTCAAGCAAAAGATGAGAAAGGCTCAAGCTCCTGGCATCACCACCCATTGTTGATGATTAAATCCTCTTTATTGATGATGTTAAGAGTACTTCAGATGCTTGGAAAACAATCAAGACACAATTTGGGGCTGTAGCAGGGCTACAGTGTCACTTCACAGGAAAGACAGACAGTTGGACAGTTAGTTACAGTTGGTCTGGTTCACACTGGACGGACCCTTTGGGCTGGGGAGTGACACGTGGCAGGGTACCGACGGTGGTCTAGTGGACATCGTGGCCAAGTCATAACCACCACCCAATTTGGAGATAGACTTAGCTGACTGGACATTTATGAGCCGTTGGTGGCTCTTTATGGTTGTACATATGAGTAGTCGTTTTGGGCCAATTGCATTATCTTGTACGTAGTCGTCTAGAGTGAGTCTATTCACAGAGCACATCTTCACCATCCTTGCACATCTGAGCCTCGACACCCCCATTGTACCTGTGAGTCCTGGGCTGGAGCTAAGTGTGCTGTATCGGTCTTTGAGATAGTCGAGTCATATGTTCTGGTCTGTTGTTGTGTCTTTGTGAGCTCTGTTGATGTCTATTGTTTCCTTTCTGTTCAGTTTGTTTGAGTGAGATTGTCACGCACATTGCACTGAGGACCACCCACTGTAGAGAGCACGACACATTATCCGCGCTACAGGTGCTCTCATTTTGGCGATCACGATGGGACCTCAACTGAAATCTCACTCTGTGAGGTGCAAATCTTGAAGCTAGTTAGGTTTATCTAGCTTCGCCTACCTTGCCTAGCTTCGCCGACCTTGCCTTGCACTGTTCTCCTATAGCCTGTTCTCGTCCCTGGTCTAGACCTCCTCGACCCTGGCCTAGTCCTCCTCGTCCCTGGTCCAGCCTGGTCTAGTCACTTGCCTGGTCTAGTAGAGTCTAGACTAGTCTTCAACCAGTTCAAGGTTTTCTTGCCCGAAGGTTGGTTGGATTGGTGGTTACTGCATGACACATACAAGGCGGTCAGTCGAGCGTCAAAGCACACTACTGAGCCCTCCGAAGTACTATAACAAAAGACGACCTTTGGTACCGAGTAGAAGTCCATCAACCTCATCACCTATCCCTCCACATACATCACCCATTCCTTCATCCGCTTCCACATCTTCCAGATCACCTTCTCCAGTAAAGCTCTCTCCTATTCTGCTACAGGCTACTGAGCTACAGGCTCAGCAAGGGGCCATGGAGCCATTGGCTAGCGTTTTGGCTAAGGTAAACATCAAGTTCCCTACATTCAAAGGACTCTCTTCAGAAGATGCTGACGACCATGCAAGGAGGTTTGTATCTCTCTGTAGGGGTCGTGGTCTTAACAGAGACGATGCTTACTTGGTACTCTTTCTATCCACCTTGGATGACTTAGCAGACAAATGGTACAGCCAGTTTGCAGAAAACCATTTTGCAACTTGGGCAGCCTTAAGGCAACAGTTCTGTGCAGCTTTCAGGCCCAGTGACTACCAGGAGAAGGTGTTGGATGAGTTAGCCAACATGGTGCTCCAGCAAGAGGAGACTTTTGCAAAGCTTATGACTAAGACCATGTCTCTGGTTGCCAAGCTTCCTCAGCAACCTGGTGAATTCATGGTGAAGAAGTGGGTGGAGAAGGCGCTTCCCAAAACTTCTCAATAAAAACTCCGAGAGAGTCTCCGGCCCGACGCCACTTTGGAGGAGTTCATCGCAGCTGCTACTAGGATAGAGGGGGCTAGGAAGCTGTTCAACAACTCCCCTCACATAGAGACCTCCTCTGTGTTTTCGGAAAGTCCTGCTGATCCATTGACTTCTTTACGTAGAGAACTTGAAGCCCTAAAACTACAACGCGCTCTTCAAGAGGAGAAAAATATCTCTCTTCGCCAGGAGAAACCCCCACATCTTGAGGCTTTGGATAAAATCAAGAGAGAGCTAGAAGAGCTTCGGTCTCAACAAGAGACTAAGGCTATGGTATGGTGCAGCTCGTGTCGCTCTCCAGGGTATCCTCCACAAGATTGTCCCCTTCGGGCTTATTGCCACTTCTGCGAAAAATCTGAGCACGAAGACAAGGATTGCTACTATATCAAGGGGTTGCGGCAAATACAACAAAGTCTAGGTCCTTCTCTCCAACAAGGGCTAGCACCTTCATCGAACATGGTCTCACCCTATGGCCATCAAAACCCGTTGCCACCTCTGCTGACAACACCTCCTATGCAGCAAGGTATGCACAATAACTTTGCATCTCCCAACTTTTATCATGCTAGTACTCCTTCAGTTCCCCAAAGCTTCTACACGTCAACCTCCGGTCCCATGCAGCAAGGGTAGAGACCACCTCGCCCCTCAAATAGGCCAATTTTGTGCTACAGGTGCGGGGAGTATGGACACTATTAGAGCAAATGTCCCTTACCAGAAGGGTCCCCGCCTTGCCGACATTACCCTGAAGCTAAGGATCACTATAGTAAGGATTGCCCAAAACAAAGAGCGTCCACATCTGCAAGCACAAGCCAGAACCAGCAGGAGTTTACATTTCCAAAGCTTAACCTCATCACAATAAGCTCCATTCCACAGGCACCGCCTTCCACTCTTGTAGTTGCCTCTCAAGAAGGGTTGAAGCAAGTAGAAGTGTCGGCTGGGGTGCTCACACGGGCACAGAGAGCTGCTCTTGGCCTCAGCCTCCCCGGTGGTCCAATCTTTCCATCTCCTGTTACACAAATGAGTCAAACTCCAGTAGTAGCTGACAAACCAGCAGGTAGTGTCAAGAGCCAACCTACCTCGCTTCTATCAGATATTGATGGTGCTTTCATCGAAGCAGTAGAGGACTTGCAGAAGCTTAAGGTACCAGAACAAGCTCTAATCAAAGGAAACAAGCCCACTACAGAGTCTATCTTGAAAAACACTTTTCAGCAAGTGTCACTATACGACATGCTTCGACTTGATGCAAAGTTTAGAAGTGAAACCCTTTTCATCATCCAGTCTCTGTACCCTGGTGCAGGGCCTAGTGGCGGGCACCTACCTGTGCAGCCCTTGGAGTCCTACATGATTTCATATCCAACTGCTCCCCTCACCGACTATAAAAGTCCTCGTCTCACTGTGTCTATTCTTGGGCATCAATTCTCAGGCGTCATAGTGGATGGTGGATCTGGGATCAATCTGATGCCAGAATTTACTATGTTGGCCTTAGGTCTGCAGTCTACCCGCCCTGCTCCATTCACTGTTACATTGGCAGACCAGAGGACAGTCTACCCTGTGGGCATAGTGGAGAAGGTGCCTCTGATGATACAAGACTTCACATTTAGCTTGGATTTTGTGGTGGTCAGTCTTCCTCAGGTGGAGGGAGGATTTCCTTTGCTGATTGGTTGACCATGGTTGAGGCATACTAAGGCACTTCATGATTGGGGCAACGACGCAATGTGGATACATACTCCTGGCTCCCCCATGCAACCAATTCGGCTCGAAGGAGGTATGGATCCAATGGTTCATCACATCTCACTGTCAGTACAGTCCAATCCTGACCCTGAGCAGCCCATCCCACCTGACGGGTCTGACGAAGACCTGCTGCAGTGGTTGGAAGGTACCGCCTCGATGCCATGCTGTGTGGTCTCTATTCAAAAACTCACATGTACCGGTAACACTATCTCTTCCAACTCCTCAGGCGGACACAGATGTCAGAAGTCCTACACCAGACAGTAGTCCTACAGCAGACGGTGGACAAGTCCAAGAAGTACATGGGTCAGCCCCAAATTCTCAGGATTCAGATGATCCTCCTATGGAAGCCCTCGGCCTCAGGGAACCTATCACACATTACCTAAGGGGAAAAAATTCTCCTCTGTATGAACTCGCCAATGATTCCCCCCTTCCTCTAACATCTCCCAGGTCGGATGCCCCGCCCACTCAAAAGCACTCTGTTATGTCTATGTCTGAAGATTCACCCTTCGATGAGCTTCCACCAGGATGGTTACAAGAAGAGTATGCGGAGTTTCCAATCGATCAAACGCCAGCACATGATGTCTCGAAGCTCCAAGAGGCAGCTCATTTTTCAACTTCTAAAGTACCCTCCACAGTTACACCTCCTGACCTTGTAAAAAAAGTCTACCTGGGCGACCCTGACAACCCTCAGCATGTCCTCTTAGCAGCTTGGTTATGGGAGCATCCCGCATTACTTGACCAGTTAGTTTCTTTTATTCACTCGTTTAAGAATGTTTTTGCTTGGTCCTACAAGGATTTGGAAGGGATCCCGCGAGAATTGGGTCTCCACACAATCCCTCTGATTGAAGGGGCTAAGCCTGTCAGAGGCCGAGCTTATAAGCTCAACCCGAAGTATGCAGAGGCTGTCAAGTCAGAGCTCGAAAAAATGCAAGAGGTAGGGATCATTGTACTTGTGGAGCACTCTGAGTGGTTATCACCCATGGTGATAGCGCCTAAGAAGCAGTCCAATAAAATTTGGGTGTGTGTAGATTACCGCGCACTAAATAAGGTAACTATTCCAGATGGTTTTCCCACACCTTTCACTGAGCGTGTGCTCGAAGATGTAGCGGGGCATGTTTTGTACAGCTTCATGGATGGGTTTAGTGGATACAATCAGTTGGGCATCTATCCCGGTGATCAGCTGAAAACGGCGTTTGTGACTCCCTGGGGTATTTTTATCTACACTAGAATGTCTTTTGGGTTGAAAAATGCTCCACCTTCTTTCAATCGAGCGGTATATCTCATCTTTTGTCCGCTGCTTACGGATCATCTTCGCATCTTCATGGATGATTTTTCGACCTTCTCAAGTGCTCAATGTTCAACCCGAGTGGAAAATCTAGAGGAACACCTCGCTCAGCTCTCTGCTGTCTTCTCCAGGTGCACAGAGGCACGGTTAAAACTCAATCCTAACAAATGTCACTTTTTGGTCACTGAGAGCACACTTCTAGGCCATGTGGTGTCTGCCAAAGGTTTAGCACCAGACCCAGAGAAGATCGTGGCAATCTTGAAGTTACCACCTCCTATCAATCCGAAAGGTGTTCAGAGCTTTGTAGGCCACACAGGATATCATCGTAGGTTCATACGGATGTATGCACAGGTGGCTCAACCATTGACCCGACTCACTAGTGCTACAGTACCCTTTAAGTGGTCAAAACCTGAGGTTGAAGCATTTGAATACCTCAAAAAGCGCCTCATTGAAGCACCTATTTTAGTGGCTCCAGATTGGTCTCTTCCTTTTCATGTGCATACGGATGCCAGTCAACTGGCTGTGGGGGTTGTGCTGACTCAGCCTAGTAAAGAGTACAACCTGGATCGCCCTGTTCACTATGCAAGTCGCCTGCTCACCAAAGCAGAGCGCAACTACAGCACCACCGAAAGGGAAGGTTTGGCTATGGTGTATTCTTTACAAAAGTTTCGTCATTACTTGTTAGGGGTCCACTTTACTATCATCACAGATCATCATGCGCTGCGCTATCTTCTGAATAAACCCCAAGTTGCCGGAAGAGTGTGGAGATGGCTACTCATATTCCAGGAGTTCGACTTCGAACTAGTGCTTAGTCCAGGCAAGCGGCACGTCATGGCCGACCATCTCTCTCGCATACACACAGGTGAGCCCAATACTGGGGTTGATGATGATTTTCCTGATAGTCATCTTTTTAAGGTGGACACAACCCCAGAATGATATGGAGATGTGTTACATCTGCTCTCTACTTGGCCTATATCCTTAGAATGCTTCTCCCTTGCAAAAAAGAAGGCTCTTGCTAAAGTCTAGACCGTTCTCTTTGATTGGCGGACAACTCTACAAATCTGGGCCAGATGGTGTGCTGCGCAGGTGTGTCTCTCCTCATGAAGTAGACCACATTCTGGAGGATGCACACAGTGGTCCTACAGGTGGCCACTACCCTGGTCACATCACGGCGCAAAAAATCTTACAGACAGGCTTATGGTGGCCCTATATATTTCGAGATTCTATTGCTCATGTCAAGATGTGTGATGTCTGCCAGCGACGTGTGCCCAAGCCTAGCAAGCAATCAAATCGCCCTCTGCAGGTATCTATGGTGTGGTTGCCCTTTGAGAGATGGGGCGTGGACTTTGTTGGTCCAGTTACTCCATCTGCTCAACCAGGCAATCGTAAGTATCTCTTGGTAGCAACAGATTATGCAACAAAATGGGCCGAAGTGGTGGCTACTATCGACTGTACAGCTGCCACTGTCGCAAAATTTTTGTATGAAAATATTTTTTGCAGGTTTGGGTGTCCTTTGGAAGTCACCAGTGATCGAGGTAGTCATTTTGTCAACGACTTGATCTCCACTCTCCTCATGAATTACAAGATTTTTCATCGCAAATCTTGCTCTTACTATCCTCGAGCAAATGGGCAGGTTGAAAGCACTAACAAAGTGTTAATCGCGCTTCTCAAAAAAGCTTGTAATCTCCATCCAACATCTTGGGCTCAAGCTATCCTCGGCACAGTTTGGGCTTATCGCACCTCCTTCAACGCAACCACCAACTACACCCCATTCCAGCTAGCTTTTGGCTTAGAAGCAATTGCACCATATGAGTTCAACTCACGTTCAGCAAGAGTGGGAAGTGTTCGTGTCACAACTGGGATTACTTTAGCAAACTTCTCTCGTCTCTCAATGTTAGAAGAAAGCAGGAGGTTAGCTTCACATGCTCTCCAAGCCGAGCAGATTCGTCGCAAAGCGTGGCATGATCGCCATCTCCGAAGGCCGAAAATAACGCAAGGCTCCTTGGTGCTACTCTATCAAGCTAAGTATCTAAAGAAAGCCAAGAAGCTGGTTCTAGCCTGGCAAGGGCCTTTCAGGATACATGAAATTTTGCCACAAGGAGCAGTCCAGTTAGTAACTTTGAACGATGTTCCATTGCCTCTGGTAAATGGCTCTAGAATCAAGTGCTATTACTCCTCTGAGTAAACGATCTACAACTATGCAACAATTCCGACATCTGTAGGTTCTATATCCCATTTCTCACCTCCCCACTATCTTTCCACCAGAACGGGTGTTCTGCTACTGTCTCAGTTTCTGCTATGTCTGTAGAAGTTTCCACATTTTCCTCTTAAGGTATCTTTTCTCCACTAAGTCTTGGTAATTAAGTATTGTATTGAACTTCTTCAGTCCAAACACTCCTTCTCGAATTGTTTCTATCCTCAGTGTTATTTGCCGTTAAGTATTAAGGTCTTTCCAGTTAAGCTTATAGTCGGGAGTCTCCAAGGGTCATGGCTCTGTGGAGGGTCGTGGCTCTGTTCAGTTGGAACAAGTGGATGTTGGGTTAAAGGCCTAAATAACCCCTTTTTGTACATTTTTATACTTTTTCCAGGTTCAATATTTTCCAGGTTCATATTGAACCTGAACACATTTTTTAAAGGTCACTTATAATAAAAGTGGGAAAACCCAAAACTCACTTATTGAGTTTTCCCCAAAAACGTGAGCTCTCTCTCTCTCTCTCCCTCTTCGTTCTGCTAGCGCTTCCCTTTTGCAGCACAATGCCTCCGCTTCAAGCCTCAAGGCCTGCACATCTTCGCGTGTTCTATCACTTGCACACACTGCCGCGCGCTCATCAACTGGCATCAAGCATCGATTAGGGTTTGCCCCAAACCTGCAAACGCTGAATTTCAGCCAAGAAGGTCAACTTTCACGCGAGATTTTGCAATTACGTCGCCAAAGGACTCGTCCCCGGACACTAGAGAGCTCCCGGCAACCAAAATTGACCTAAAACAGGCTGAAATTAGGTCAAAAACAGAAAATTACAGGTTATGACAGCAAAATACAGGTTTTGAAAATGATGTATTAAAGTGTGGGAATACTTTTGCTAAGTCCCCGCTACCCGAAAACACTGAAATTGCCGAAAAACAAGCCCTAAAATAGGTGTTTTAAGCAAATTTCAGATTTGCGCAGGTTTATGCAAGTGTTTTTATGGTGCGATTACATTGGGGAAAGTGCAAATTGATGCAATCTACGCACATATGACAAATTTTGTCGATGTATGACCATTTGTGGCTCAATTTCATACAATTTTGATGCTACAAATTGGGGCTTTTGCGCTTACATGCTTCTAAAGGCTGTGCATTAGCCTTATGTATGTCTTCTGAGGCTAAAAACAACTAAATTTGTTGTTTTCGAGCACAAATTCACTCGCTGAAATTTCCTGCGCATAAATTTCAAAAATTGAATTTTGTGCCCAAATAGACCTATTTTGCCCCAAATTGCTCCTGTGACCATTTGGAATTGTAGTGCACATCTCTGTGAGGCTATACTCCGATTTTTTTGCGCATTTTGCCCAAAAATTCAGCGTATTATCCCTCTTATTTCGTGTAACTATGGCCTCATCTTCTTCGGATGTGAAGAACCTCTTCGAGATTAGGAGGTTCGATGGTACAGGTTTTGATCTTTGAAAGACGGGATTCAAGGAATCCTATTTCTTAAGGATTCAATGTATGAAAATACAACGCCTGTCAACAAGGTGCACTTGATGCGAAAACTTGTTGGCATGCAACTAGATGAGTCCAAGAGCGCGGTAGAGCACTTGTCATTATTCGAAGGTACTTTGTCGCAGTTACAGGATTCTGGCTTGCCTCCTTTTGATGATAAGCTGAAAGCTATCTTCTTGCTTATGACCTTACCTAAGTCATGGGAAACTTTGGTGGTTTCGTTGTCCAATAACCCCAATTTGACCTTTGATGGTGTTAGGGGTTCTATCTTGAATGAAGAAATCAGGAGGAAAGCAAGTAGAGAGGGAGGCAGCTCTGCCAACATGGTTAGAGGCAGGATAGAAAAGAGGAATGCTTATGCACAAAGGAGTAAGAGTAAGAGTAAAGAAAGGGGAAATGTCAGCAAAGGCAAGGGTGATGTGACTTGCTATCAATGTGGCAGGAAAGGTCACAAGAAACCCGATTGTAGGTACTATAAAGCTGAGTTAGAAAGGAAAAAGAATGGCGGAGACAAAAAGAAAGAGAAAAAGGAAGTCAAGGCAGATGCACAGGATAGCTCAAAGGACAAAGAGAAGGCCAATGTGGATTCTAGTGTCGTGATTGAGGAGCTGTCAGATGTAGAGGATATCTTGTGTGCCACTTTGTGAGACGATGATGCTTATGACTTTGATGCCTCTCTAAATGTTCATTCACAGGACATGCAGATCACCAAGAGTGATCTTATTGATGCTTTGTTGACTGTCAATGATGCATTGTCCCAGACTTGGATTGTTGATTCCGGTGCTTCATTTCATGTGACTCCTATCAAGGAGTGTTTCTCTACTTTTGATGCGGGCAAGCGTGGCCATGTATACCTTGGAAACAATCATGCATGTTTCATTGAGGGTATTGGCACTTTGTATCTCTCCATAGATGGCACAAATGAGCTTGTCTTGCATGATGTTAGATATGTGCCGGGAATCAAGAAGATGTTAGATATGTGCCGGGAATCAAGAAGAGTCTGTTTTCTTTTGGTCAGATGGATATGCATGGTTACAGCATCTTGTTTGAGAGAGGGTCATGGAAAATGACTAAAGGCTCAATGCTGATTGTAAAGGGCACAAAGAAAGGGACACTTTACTGCATGCATGGAAAGGCCGTGTTGGGCAAGTTTATTGCATTGGCTGAAATTAACTCTCACATGGAGTTGTGGCACAAGAGGCTTGGCCACATGAGCCAAAAGGGCCTTTCTAAGCTTTGTACTTTGAACAAGCTTGATGCTAAAGGCGCAAAGCTTGACTTTTGTAATGAATGTCAATATGGCAAGCAAGTAAAGCGTTCTTATTACTCTGGTGCCTCTCGTAAATCTTGTGTGCTTGATCTTGTACATTCCAACGTATGTAGCATGCCTACTAAGTCTATGGGTGGTGCATGCTATTTTGTCTCCTTTGTTGATGATCATTCTAGGAAAATTTGGGTTTATTTGCTTAAGTCTAAGGATGAAGCCTTTGCTGCGTTTAAGAGATTTCATGCATTTGTGACCACCCAAACAGGTAGAAAGCTAAAATGCTTGCGTACAGACAATGGGGGGAGTACACAAGTGCTGAATTTAACAAGTTTTGTGAAAATTTGGGCATTAAGAGGGAGCTTACTGTGCCATATAACCCCTCTTCTAATGGTGTGGCTGAAAGATTCAATAGGACACTTTGTGAGAGGGTGAGATGCATGTTGTCCACAGCTAATCTCTCTCATGGATTTTGGGGAGAAGCTTTGAAAACTGCAGTGCATATATGCAATCGATCCCTTCACATGTCTTTGAAAGGTGACATCCTTAAAGAGGTTTGGTCTGGCAAGCCTGCTTCATATGATCACTTACGCATTTTTGGTTGTGAAGCTTTTGTGCATGTTAGACCTGAGTTGAGGAGTAAACTAGATGCAAAGTCCATTAAAGGCCTCTTCATGGGATATGGTGAAGAAGGCGAAATGGGTTACAGGACTTGGTTACCTCAGCTCAAAAGGGTTGTACGCAGCCGGGATGTTGTTTTTAATGAGGCAAGGTTGCTTCAAAACAATTGTGCCTCAAAGCATGACCATAAAAGGGTGAAATTTTAGCATGACCAGCCACCTGTTAGGCCTATTTTTGACCCTCAGGATGCACCACAAATGGCTGAAAATGTAGATGATCCAATGGTGTTTGAGCCAAATGATGTTGGACAGCAAATTGAGGCTCCTGAAGGGCATTTGCAGCCAAGAAACAATGCTGAAAATTATGTACAACGGCCCATTGTTGATGATTTTGTAGTGCCACCTGATGTAAACCCATTGCCGGATAATGTGGATCATTGGGTGAGGCGATCTACTCGTCAAAGACGGCCCGAGAGTCGATATGACCCCTCTTTGCATTACATTATGTTGACAGATGAGGGAGAGCCTCTTACGTATAAAGAGGCAAAGACATGTGAGCACAGCGACAAGTGGGAGCTTGCTATGCAGGAAGAGATTAAAGCTTTGCATGCTAATCCTACTTGGGATTTGGTTGAATTGCCCAAAGGAAGGAAGGCTATTCCTAACAAATGGGTGTATAAAATCAAAACTGTTGATGCAAAACCCAAGTATAAGGCAAGGCTTGTGGCAAAGGGATATGTTCAAACCAAGGGCATAGACTTTCAGGAAGTGTTCTCTCCTGTTGTGAAGATGACCACTTTGCGTGTATTGTTTGCCATTGTGGCTGCTCTTGATTTGGAAATGGACCAAATGGATGTACATACCGCTTTCTTGCATGGTGATGTGGAAGAAGAGCTTTACATGAAGCAACCCGAGGGTTTTGTCATCCCTGGCAAGGAACATTTGGTATGTATGCTCAATAGAAGCTTGTATGGGCTGAAACAATCATGTAGACAGTGGTACAAGAATTTTGATCGCTTCATGCTTAAACATGGTTACAAAAGAAGCCATGCAGACCATTGTTTGCATACCAAACGTGATGAGGATGGCAGCCCTATCATTCTTGTGCTCTATGTAGACGATATGTTGATAGCTGCAAAGAAAAGAAGCACTGTTGATGCTCTTAAAGTGCAGCTGAAATCTGCGTTTTCAATGAAAGACCTTGGGGCAGCTCAACATATACTTGGAGTTCGTGTTACACGGCAAAGAGACAAGCGCCTATTGTATTTGTCGCAAGAAAAGTACATTGAAAAGGTGCTGGACAGATTTAACATGGCTGAAGCAAAGCCTCTTGGTGTGCCGTTACAGCCATATGTTAAAATCTCCAAGGATGATTGTCCCAAGTCAAAGGAAGAAGCCAATGACATGCAAATTGTGCCTTATGCTTCGGCTTGTGGTTCACTTATGTATGCTATGGTTGCTACTAGGCCTGACATAGCCCATGCAGTGGGAGTTGTTAGCCGATTTATGGCTAATCCAGGCAGGTTACATTGGGATGCAGTGAAGTCCATTATGAGGTACTTGAAAGGGACTAAAAACAAAAGCCTCTGCTATGGTAAAGGACCAATGGAGTTGAAGGGATTTTGTGACTCTGACATGGCTGGTGATGTGGATACACGGAAATCCACAAGTGGCTATGTATTTACTCTTGCGGGAGGTGCTATTTCATGGTGTTCTAGATTGCAAAAGATTGTTGCATTGTCTACGGCAGAGGCTGAATATATTTCAGCCACTGAGGCTTCCAAAGAAGCTATTTGGTTAACACGCCTATGCAGTGAGTTTGGTTTGCCTGCCAAGGCACCTATGCTTGGTTGTGATAGCCAGAGTGCCATGTGTCTGGCAAAGAACGCCATGTTTCATGCACGCACAAAGCATATTGATGTGCGGTATCACTTCATACGAGAAGTGCTTGAGGATGGCCTTATTACATTGGTTAAGGTCCATACATCACAAAATCCAGCCGATGCTCTCACTAAGTGCTTACCCAAAGCACAACATCATCTATGCAAAGAGATGGTGGGAGTCACGTAGCGATTTATGCCTTTAAGTGGGAGGTTTTTGGGTTAAAGGCCCAAATAACCCCTTTTTGTACATTTTTATACTTTGTCCAAGTTCATATTGAACCTGGACACATTTTTTAAAGGTCACTTATAATAAAAGTGGGAAAACCCAAAACTCACTTATTGAGTTTTCCCCAAAAACATGAGCTCTCTCTCTCTCCCTCTTCGTTCTGCTAGCGCTTCCCTTCTGCAACACAGTGCCTCCGCTTCAAGCCTCAAGGCCTGCACATCTTCGCGTGTTCTATCACTTGCACACACCGCCGCGCGCTCATCAGTAGACTCTGCTTAGATGGCGATTGAGAAAGTGAACGATATGTAATCAAGGACTGGATGAGGCTAAGCATTCACTAATGTCTATGTGAAGAATATGGCAGAGTTTATGTCAGATAAGACTGTAGGACCGTCTTTGAAACCTTTGGTCCCATTAGCAGTAAAGTTCTTATTCTAGCTCCAGGAATAGGCCATTAGAGCTTCTTTACTTTTGTGCTCCAAAACTGGCTACGAGTAAGAGTAAAAATTGCTTGGGCGAGCCTTAATCCCTAATCGCCTTCTTTTCTCTAAGCTTCAATACCAACATATTAAATTATCCCACTCTGCAAGCATCAGCTTCTCTTCCTTCTTTTCTTCTTTTCCCGTGTATCTGCCCATTACATTCTTCTCTTCCCGGTGTATCTGCAAACTCGTCCGATTCCATACCTCCCTCTACCCTCGCCCCTACCCTCTACCCACTCTCTCGTCCCTACCCTCGACCTTCTCCCTCGCCCCTATCCTCTTCTCACCCCATTGCCCCTACCCTATCCTCTACCCACCCCCTCGCCCCTACCCTACCAACCCCTCGCCCCTACCCTCTTTTTGTACATTTTTATACTTTGAACCTGGACACATTTTTTAAAGGTCACTTATAATAAAAGTGAAAAAACCCAAAACTCACTTATTGAGTTTTCCCCAAAAACATGAGCTTTCTCTCTCTCCCTCTTCGTTCTGCTAGCACTTCCCTTCTGTAGCACAGTGCCTCCGCTTCAAGCCTCAAGGCCTGCACATCTTCGCGTGTTCTATCACTTGCACACACCGCCGCGCGCTCATCAATGGACTCTGCTCAGATGGCGATTGAGAAAGTGAACGATATGTAATCAAGGACTGGATGAGGCTAAGCATTCACTAATGTCTATGTGAAGAATATGGTAGAGTTTATGTCAGATAAGACTGTAGAACCGTCTTTGAAACCTTTGGTCCCATTAGCAGTAAAGTTCTTATTCTAGCTCCAGGAATAGGCCATTAGAGCTTCTTTACTTTTGTGCTCCAAAACTGGCTACGAGTAAGAGTAAAAATTGCTTGGGCGAGCCTTAATCCCTAATCGCCTTCTTTTCGCTAAGCTTCAATACCAACAGATTAAATTATCCCACTCTACAAGCATCAGCTTCTCTTCCTTCTTTTCTTCTTTTCCCGTGTATCTGCCCATTGCGTTCTTCTCTTCCCGGTGTATCTGCAAACTCGTCCGATTCCATACCTCCCTCTACCCTCGCCCCTACCCTCTACCCACTCCCTCGCCCCTACCCTCGACCTTCTCCCTCGCCCCTATCCTCTACTCACCCCATCGCCCCTACCCTATCCTCTACCCACCCCCTCGCCCCTACCCTACCAACCCCTCGCCCCTACCCTCTTTTTGTACATTTTTATACTTTGTCCAGGTTCATATTGAACCTGGACACATTTTTTAAAGGTCACTTATACTAAAAGTGGGAAAACCCAAAACTCACTTATTGAGTTTTCCCCTCACTTATTGAGTTTTCCCCAAAAACGTGAGCTCTCTCTCTCTCTCCCTCTTTCTTCTGCTAGCGCTTCCCTTCTGCAGCATAGTGCCTCCGCTTCAAGCCTCAAGGCCTGCACATCTTCGCGTGTTCTATCACTTGCACACACCGCTGCGCGCTCATCAGTGGACTCTGCTCAGATGGCGATTGAGAAAGTGAACGATATGTAATCAAGGACTGGATGAGGCTAAGCATTCACTAATGTCTATGTGAAGAATATCGCAGAGTTTATGTCAGATAAGACTGTAGGACCGTCTTTGAAACCTTTGGTCCCATTAGCAGTAAAGTTCTTATTCTAGCTCCAGGAATAGGCCATTAGATCTTCTTTACTTTTGTGCTCCAAAACTGGCTACGAGTAAGAGTAAAAATTGCTTGGGCGAGCTATGAAAACGGTAAAATTGTCCAAAAACGCAGCTCCCCAGAAACTCAAAGGGCATACAAAAACGCTAATGGAAGAGGGGCATTTCCGGCAAGCACTCTCACAGTTGCTTCCATCCCCTCTCCCTCTCTATCTCCTTCTTCTTGCATTTCTGAGCACCCAACTAACAATTGGTGTATCCCACTTATCACATAAACAACACAACCACGCATCCAGAGCTGCAACGTAAGATGCATGAAGGGAAGGTGAGCAATGCCAAGTTGATGTCCTGTTAACGATTCCTTTCCTTGGCAAGACTCCAATTGAAAAAGGAAGAGACGGTGAGCAAGCTCAAGCATCTTATGTCGAATGCATCTGTACTTAATCCCTAATCGCCTTCTTTTCTCTAAGCTTCAATACCAACAGATTAAATTATCCCACTCTGCAAGCATCAGCTTCTCTTCCTTCTTTTCTTCTTTTCCCGTGTATCTGCCCATTGCGTTCTTCTCTTCCCGGTGTATCTGCAAACTCGTCCGATTCCATACCTCCCTCTACCCTCTACCCACTCCCTCGCCCCTACCCTCGACCTTCTCCCTCGCCCCTATCCTCTACTCACCCCATCGCCCCTACCCTACCAACCCCTCGCCCCCTCTACCCACCCCCTCGCCCCTACCCTACCACCCCCTCGCCCCTACCCTCCACCCTCGCCCTCGCCCCTACCCTCTACCCAGCCCCTCGCCCATACTCTCTCCCTCACCCCTACCCTCCACCCACCCCCTCGCCCCTACCCTCTACCCTCGCCCTCGCCCCTACCCTCAAAACTACCCCTCGTCCCTACCCTCTACCTACCCCCTCGCCCCTACCCTCTCACCTCTCGCCCTACCCTACCCTCCCCCTCGCCCCTACCCTCTCACCACTCGCCTTACCCTATCCACCCCCTCGCCCATACTCACCCCTCGCCCCTCCCCTCTACCCACCCCCTCGCCCTACCGTCTCCCTCGTGCCCTACCCTCTCCCATACTCACCCCCTCGCCCCTACCCTCTACCCGCCCCCTCGCCCTACTCTCTCCCTCGTCCCCTACCCTCTCTCTACCTGCCCTACCCTCTCTGCCCTTCGCACCTATCCATCAGAAATCTCCAAAACGCACCTACCAGAAATCTCAACAACGCACCCTACCAAAAATCTCAAAAACGCGTCTATAGAATCTTTTGCTCTTCTAGTGTCGAGATCTCGTACTTGAACATTCTACCAACTGTACTCACTATGGAAGGAGGTAGCAAGAAACAGACAACAGAAGGTGGTAGCAGCAAAAAAGAATTGTTGCGAAAGAAGAAAGCTGTGGCTGCAGAATCAGAGGAATTAGAGAGTGAGGAGATGTCAGCAAGCAGTAGCCACGGCTTGGATGACATAACTTCCAGCGACCCCAGTGATGAAAGCTACAAAGCAGACTCGCCCTCTGAGTCAGAAGCACACTCCGAGTCAAATGCTTCGAGTGATCAAGAGGACCATACAAGAACAGCTCAAAAGAAAAGGAAACAGCCAATCATGAGTCATATAATCAAGAGGCCTGCAACATCCAAAAATCGCACCGCATTCTCTTTGGATTTTTATTTACAACAGCCTCGACCATCTCTGAGCGAGGTATTTTCCAATGCTCAGCTGTACACTCTAGGTCTCACAGCATTGGCTGATGCCAATCTACCTAACACTGTTCCTGTGGAGATGATACATCAAATGTTAAAGGATTTTTCCAAAGTAAGGGGCCACAAGTTGACAGCTGAGAGGCTTGGCCATGTCATGGGAATGACTAGCTTTCCATCTGTGAAGCCGGCTACACGCACTTTTTCTAAGCTGTCCAAGGATGCCACAGTTCAAGCATGTCAAGAACTGCTCAGTTCGGATCACCCAAACAATGAAAGGAACAAACGGATTCTGGCAATCTTCAGGTATTACTTTCTCGCTAGAGAAGCCAAAGAAGATAAAGAAAAAAGTGATCTTCCCACTATCTTCTCCCACTGCAACGGCCTCTACTGTTTAATCCACACCATACCCTGTGGATTCCACTAGATTCTCTTCACCTCATTGCACTCTAGGGCTAAAAGATTTCGGGCCCAAGTGCAATCTGTGCAATTAAGCTTCAAATGTTTTGCAGCACCTCTTTTGGCATGGGCCATAAATGTTGAAGATCCACAGGAACCCTCCAAAGGGAAAAGAAAATCTATAAGCATTCAGGTTGACCCTACAGTTACCAAGAGAAAGAAGATAAAGGCAAAAGTGGTGAAGGATACAGTGCAGTCTTTACTCTCCTTGCCAGTTTCAGAGAGCCAACAGACTAGGGTGACGCGTCTTCCTAGTCACACTCCATCTACTTCTACCCCTAGTTCTACTGTGCCAGCAGCACCAGTGTCTACAGCACCAGCAACAGTCTCTACTTCCGCCCCTCCTCAGAGCAGGGTGGCCGTTGCGACCTTACAAGATCCTCTCCCTTCTTCTCTCATCTTCACTCATACTCCAGTCAACATATCTCACTCTCCGTCTACAATAACCATCTCAGAGGTACCTACCACACCAGTTGTACCACCTCCTAGCTCGCCGGCTGTGCCACTTACACGTCCTCCAACATCCCATGCATCTGAGGGATCTTCAGGGATGCTCGACTCTACTTCTCTGTTTCAGCTTTCTGAGAAGTTACTTCAAGACTCACGGGCTGCTATTGCCACCATAGAACTAGGTACAGAGCAGCTAGCTGCCACGCACCAACGTCACTCCGCCATATATGCAGGTATGGAAGGATCTCTAAGAGTCGCCGAGTGTGCCATCGTAGATAGAGATGCTACGATTTTCACATTACAACAAGCATTGAAGATTAAGTCAAAGATTATTGACGACCTAAGAGCACAACTATCAGGATTTTAAGAGACGCTTTTGTATGGTAAATAGGTCCACACAGGTTCCTGTGGGATACAGATGGACTGGGCCAGGGACACACGTCAAGACTCAGGTACAGACTCCTGTAGGATATGGGTATGCAGGAGCAGCAGGTCTCACTCAGCAATTCTTGGGATCATACACACAGCCAGGGACACAGGTCCAGACACCTGCAGGGTATGCACGAGCATCAGCAGGTCCCTCTCAGCAATTCTTGGGATCGTATACGCAACCCCCAGTCCAATACTATACTTCACCAGGGCCTCAAGGTCAGATACCACAAAGCGTTCCTTGCTGTGACGGTGTTTCTGGTGCACACCGCCATGGTTGTGTCACTAGGCGTCTTGAGTACACTTCAGGGAAGGTGCTTCCATCCGCTGTGGAGCAAGTGGCTGCTCCAAACACAGGGAACCAGTTTGTTCAGAACATAGTCCAGCAGCCGCAGCGTTACACGATCGATTTGATAGCTCCCCCGGACGTCGAGACTTCCGGTGCAACAGTGGTGACGACACTTTCTCTTGGATGACAGGACCACATTGCTTGCTACTCCTTTCATTGTACATATGGTTACTTTTTGCAGTTTTACATATGTGCCTCTGCAGGTACAGGACTTTACTTTTAACTTGGATTTTGTTGTTGTTCGTCTTCCCCAGGTTGAGGGCGGATTTCCTTTGCTCATTGGAAGACCATGGCTGCGACACACTAAAGCACTTCATGATTGGGGAAACGATGCAATGTGGATACATACTTCTGGCTCCCCGATGCAACCCATTCTCTTAGAAGGAAGTATGGACCCCGTCGTGCAGCAAGTTTCTTTATCAATGGAAACCAACCCTGAACAAGAACAGCCTACTCCACCTGACGAGTCAGACGAGGATCTGTTGGAGTGGTTGGATGCTACCAAGTCTATGCCTTGTTATGGAGTCTCTATTCACTCCTTGCCTGAAGGTACACCCTCTTCAAATGTTTCCATAGTTACTAAACTTAATGAGCCACCTGAGCCTTTGAAGAAGCATAGAAGCAGGAAGAAATCCCCTCTACAAGAGTTCACCAACCTTCATCATCAACACCATCTGCTTCTCCAACCACAACAAAGCTCTCCTCTGTGTATAGTAAACTCCCTTCGCGAAGCTTCCTTAAGACTGGATACAACAAAAACACTATTGTTTTCAAGTTTGATGATATCCCTGATCATAATATATCTAACGGACAACCTGGGCTGTTGTATAGATTATCAGAACAACTGTTTCCCTCACTACCCCTGCCCACTCACCCTCTCCCTCTACCTACCCCTTGCCCCCCTTCTCTCTCCCTCGTTCCCCATACTTCCCCACCCCTCCCAACTCGCCCCTACCCACGCCCTTCACCCTTGCCCCTACCCTCCCCTCCCTTGCCCTCGCCCCTACCCACCCCTTGCCCCTATCTAGCCCTCCCCACCCCTCTCAGGCTCAACAAGTTTTTCCCCCAACACCCCGCATGATCAGCTTGGCTCTATGCTTTCACTTGGTTGCCATCCTGTAGCAAGTTTTTCCCCACCCCACCTGCATGATAAGATGGCTCGATGCATTCACTTGGTTACCATCCTGTTGCTGTGTAGGCCTTTCTGTTCTGCCATCATGATGGAGCTTAACCCTATAGCTTAACCCTATTTCCGGTGTTACTCGGGCTGATGGTCATCCCTCCTTTCAAGAAGAGTGTTGTTGCAAAAAGTCTGGCAAGGTTCATCTGCAACTGCAAGCATGGACCAGGTCATTTTCCTATCACTATGGTTAGGGCAGATAAAGATGCGCTGGAATCAAATTGAGCTTATCTCTTTGCTATAGAACATCATTTTTTTTGCCAATTGGGATTCTTGGATTATGCAATCAAACTGAGTCGCGCCTATTCAAAGGCTTAAAACGTTTGCAATCACTGCAGTGTGTTTAAACTCCACTTCTGGGCCTAGAACCTGCTTCAAGAAGGATGTACAGATGTAGTACCTAATGGTTTTCTTTCACAGTTTTTTCAGTATTCCTCTCACCAGGACGGTCAGTGGTCTTGTGGCCGGCAACGTGTAGCAGGCTACAGTGTCACTTTCACAGGACACACAGTTAGTACAGTTGGTCTAGGCTGGTTCACACTGGATGGACTCTCTGGGCTGGGCAGTGACACGTGGCAGCAGAGATACGGACTGGTCTAGTGGACATCGTAGCCAAGTCACCACATGGCTGACATTTATGAGCCGTTGGTGGCTCTTTATGGTGGTACATATGAGTAGTAGCAGTTGGTCATCGGGATTATTATCTTCACCTTTGGTCCCTTTGGTCCAACATTGTCGTCGAGAGCAGTGAGTCTATACACAGAGCACTGATTCACCGCCCCTGCACACCTGAGCCTCGACACCCCCATTGTACCTGAGAGTCCTGGGCTGGAGCTGAGTGTGCTGCCATGCCAGAGTCTGTATCAGTTCTTTGAGATAGTCGAGTCATTTGTTGTGGTCTACTGTTGCTGTTGTGTCTCTGTGAGCTCACTTGTTGTCTGTTGTTTCCCTTCTTATCTGTCTATTTGAGTGAGATTGTCACGCACATTGCACTGAGGACCACCCACTATAGAGAGCACGACACATTATCCGCGCTACACCTCTCAACCCTATCCACCCCCTACCACTTATCCTCGTCCCTACCCCCCTACCTCTCGCCCCTATGCACCCTCTTCTTGCCCCTACCCACCTCCATCGCCCCTATGTAGCCCTGACCCCTACACGCCCCTCCTCGCCCCTACCTAGACATCCCTCTTGCCACTAATATATATACATAGAGAGAGAGAGTACATATGCATTCATATATATATATATATATATATATATATATATATATATATATATATATATATATATATATATATAGAGAGAGAGAGAGAGAGAGAGAGAGAGTACATATGCTAGCCTATTCCTCTCGCCCCTAGCTACCAAGCCCTCGCCCCTATCGAGCACCCTCGACCCTACTGTCTCCCCTCATCCCTACCCTCCTGGCTCAAAAATTAATTTTTCCAGTATTTTCACTGGCGAATCTCCTCGACAGCGATTTGTGAGCACTCTTGAGAGGTATAGATTACAATAGAACAGGGAATCAAAATTGTGTTGTAGATATGCAGTTCCTTTCAGTTATCTTGGTATACATCTTTTCACCGTTTTCCAATGTTTTCTCTCCTCGAGACGGTGAGTGGTTTTGTGGCGGGCAACCCGTGCCAGGTCTAGAATGGCACTTGCACTGGACGGGCAGTTACAGTTGGTCTTGGCTTCACACTGGGTGGACTCTCGCCTGGGCAATGACACGTGGCAGACACTGAGAGTGGTGGTCTAGAGGACACAGTGGCCAGTTCATTGCCACCACAGTTCACAGATATGCTGAGCTCGGTTGTCAGAGATAGTTCTATTTGCGGCTGGCTGCTCTTTATGGTTGTATATATATGCTTAGTTGGATTATTGAGTGATATACGTGGTATGGGTCATTGAGTCTAGAGTCTTGTGTTTAATCTAGCACTTGCACAAATGCACAGTTGGAGCCTCGACACCCACATTGTACGCATGAGTCCGGGGCTTCGAGCTGAGTGTGCTGCCGGCCAGAATCTGTACTGGTTCGATGAGTTAGTGGAGTTTCCATTGGGTTGGAGTTGACTATTGTGTCACTTTAGTTAGTCTTGCTATTTCCATATTGCTCTACAGTGCTCATTTCTATGTTTGGAGTGAGATTTCCTGCATATTGCACTGAAGATCACCCACAGTAGAGAGCACGACATACTTTTCCTACTACAGTTCTCTCACTTTATCTTTGAGCATGTGCTGGCCATCTTGAGCATTCCCTGTATTCACCAGCATAAATTGTTCCATGAGGAACTTTGTGCATCTCCACTGTTCCTCATGAGGTAGGACAGTTCCTTCCTCTCCCAGCAAGGTTTCCTCTTGATGACTCATTTTTTCTGGGGATGACGGAAGGGACTCAAATTCTTGCTCCACCTCTTCAAAAATGTCTTTTCTCTGCAGCCTCCCTTAGAGACGCGCCGCCCACTTGGAGTACTGCCGGTAGTCAACTATACCATCTCTTACATTTTGAGAAATCCATACCCCAAGGAGGAGAGAGATGCAGGTGCTCTGTTCACTGCCAGTAGGCTCAGTAGTCCTGCTGCCAGACCTGGACCCCCTGCATTAAACCAGGTTCTGACCTAGTGCACATTTTCTTGGTTGCTTGGGAAAAGAAGACCACTTTCTATCAAGAAGGATTGTTTGAAATACTTAGTGATTGACAAAAAAATTCATTCATTTGTGGTAAAAAAAAAACATTTGTGACAAAAAGCACCACCAGGCCTTTGAAGGCAGCCTTTTCATGCTCAGTCTTCCTTTAAATCAAAATCCTCCATTTAACATAGACAAAGAGTAGTGCTTACCTGACCAAGCTCTTCATTGAGATTTGAAGTGCGTGTTTGAGCAGGACCACCAGCTGGTTTGTATACCATGTGAACATCCCAATGTATAAAGCAGCACTGAAGGACCTTGACAAGCTCGAGGGTTACATACAGCGAGATGGGTATCAGTGAGCTTAGAAGGATCACGAACCTGTAATTCAGTTGCATTCAGAAAATTACAACAGACATTTCCAGAAAAGAGATAGTGAGTCCAGCAAATTTTCCGAGTTACTTTCACTTTTAATTAGCAGTATGTGCTACAGCCTGGTTAACATGTACACAGCCAGCTTTACTATCTTGAAAAATAAAGAAAAAACAATTTGCAAACATCTCTAAGCCTGATTATTACCTGAGAACTTGTACAAGGAGCCCTGTAAGGTTTAAACCAGGTTCAGGCCATACTTCGTCATTTGCTAAATAAAAATGGTTTGGATTCCCATCCGTCCACATGAAGTGACCAATTGCTAGTCCAATACACAAAAGTAGTTGAAATATAAACAATCCAGCAACGAGAATGTTCATTTTCCTCTCTAAATGAGAGACCTGAGTTCATAATCCGATAAAAGAACAAGCAACTCTCTCTCTCTCTCTCTCTCTCTCTCTCTCTCTCTCTCTCTCTCTCTCTCTCTCTCTCTCTCTCTCTTTTCATTTCATTTCATTTCTCTCTCTATTTCTAGCTTTATTTCTAGTATCAAGGACTTTAAGGTGGGACCCAGACCGGTTGGGATTGCAGTGGATCATGCTCTATTGACCTTCTCAATCTCCTTCCAATACAATGCCTTTCAAGTACAAAGGAAGAAGACACACACAAGATATACTTTCACGCCAGAAACTGATTCAGTCTATGTGGAAAAGATCTATAATAGGATGTGGACAGCCGAGCCAGTATATACTGTAGAGGAGATTCTGTAGAGGAGATTACTTCTCAATTAACAGAGATACTACATGGAGCAGCACAAGAGGCATACCCACATACTCAACCTGATCAGAAGAGAGGATCTGGGAACATGCCCCAAAACAGTTGGTATGACGAGGAATGCAGAGAGACGAGAACCCAGGTCCAGAAAGAGCTTACACTTGGGATCATCACATATAAGCAATCTCTGATTGCTCTTCGGCGTATAGTACGTCGCAAGAAAAGGGCATTTTTAGCCAAATTGGAGAAGGATTTATATCAGCTCTTCTTGAGTCAGGACTCACATGAGGCCTGCCGCTTATTTCACGAGCACTCACAGCCTCCGACAATTACTTCTCCTGAGATCTGGGGTCAATATGTAACATCATTATATATGGTATCTGGACAGCCTCTATTACCAGATCCGCTAGAGCCATGCCCTGCTACTAGTACTTTCTTTACTACAGAAATGGTGGAAAAAGCCATTGATAAGATGAAGACAAGAAGAGCATATGATCGTGATGGTTTAGTAGCAGAACATCTGATCCATGCCAGGGATCTACTTTCAGAAGTCCTTGCTCGTCTGTTTAATCGGGTCATGTGTGAAGGATTACCTGAATCTTGGAAATTATCTACTATCGTACCTATTTTCAAGTCAGGGGATCCTATGATACCCGGGAACTACCGTACCATTATGGTAGGTCACACTTTGACCCGACTATACGCATCCATTCTTGAACAAAAATTGAGTAGATGGGCAGAGAATGAGGGCATAAGGGCAACAGGACAAGCTGGATTCAGAAGAGGTTATTCCACTTTAGATCATATTCTTATGCTCAGAGCCATTATTGAGGAAGGAAGAGCAAACGGGAGAAGGATGTATGTTGCTTTGTGGATTTTCGGAAAGCTTTTGATACAGTACCAAGGGCCAAATTGATGCGCAGGATGCAAGAGTTAGGGGTCCCCAAAGAGATTATTTGGGGGATCATGGCCTTATACGGGTCAGTAACTGGTTATGTACGTACTCTAGAAGGGGATTCCGACATTGTTCATTCCACCGTTGGAGTAAAGCAGGGATGCCCACTGTCCCCTACTTTATTTGGTATGTACATAGATGAGGTATCGGATCATAGTTACATGGGACGGCGGGTCGGGGTCGGGAACGGGGACGGGACGGCAAAAGTCAGGAAACGGGGACGGGAGTCGGGACGGCAAAAAAAAAAAGAAGAGTTTTTTTGGCTTTTTTTGACCTATATACATGCCACACACATAGAGCATCACTTTGACCACAAATTTACACTAAATAGACCAAAGAACATGAGTCATATAGACGCAAAAAGGCTAATAAAACATCGAGAAATGAGGACCCAAAGGGTGGCTTTTATAGCCATTGGGGTGCTTTGAAGTTCAAACATATGGCTATTGGAGAGAAACTAGCCTCTAGAAATGATCGGTTTTCAAATTTTAAAAAAAGTTCCCTTCCATCCCCTGCTGTCCCCTCCCGTCCCCTGCCATTCCCTGCCGTCCCCGGGACGTTTTACCTGCGTTCCCACTTGGCAGCTCTTTTTCTGTCCGTCCCCACCCGTCCCCGTCCCGGAAATGGGCGTCCCCCGTCCCTAGGGTCCGTCCCCTCCGTCCCCTGTTACTATGTATCAGATTACATTGATAGAGAAGGTGACAGAGGTGCTCAACTTGCAGGGTCATGGATCCCTTTGTTGATGTATACAGATGATATTGATATCTGTGGATCAGGATAATTGGAAGTCAATGGAGAGACCTTTGGTATCTATGATTTCCCGAATGATTAGAGCCAAGGCCTCCGTACCACACGCGATTACCCGAGCGGAACTAGCGGCCCCTCCGATAGAAATTGAAGCTCTTACCAGATCAGTGTCCTTTATACATGGTTTGTGGGATACAAATAATGGCCGATATACTAGATTGGCCCTCGAATCCTCTCGACAATTGGCAATGAAAGGGGATACATCATGATGGTATGCGCAACTGTCCTCGTGGTTTCAGAGACACGGGTTCAGTATGGAAAGATTACCCCCCTTCCAATACTCTCTTGAGGCTCCATCACTGGCAATTACACGAACGGAGATTAATAAAATCATCCAACAAGATCTTATACAGTTGGATACTAAGAGGACATGGGTAGACCCTACACAAGAATTGGGCACGAAGATGGCCGACTACAAAGAAAACTTCCTACAACTATCTGAAAATGGATTTGTGATTCGCCCGAGTTACATGGATACCCACCTGTCTCATGGTTTGAGATGTGCTATTGGTCAGATTCGTACATGTTGGGGTATAAAGCCCAATGTGGTCGCCCAGGTAAGTGGGCGGGCCGCCAAGTATGTACACATATTCTTTTGTAAAAACCTAATAAGAACTCACTATGCTCTACACATTACAGTAGAGCGAGTTCACCATATCGTCGTGCTCTTCTTCTTGCACTCTCTCTCGCGTCGCACTTCCGCTCGTACTCCTTCAACTGGTATCAGAGCTCAGATCGAGGCTCGGGGCAGCACTGCAGGAGGCTAGAGTCACCAGCTCAGATTGGAGTGAAATTCGACAGGCGAAGACACGGCCCCAAACCTCGTGGGTGAGCCCGAAGGGCTCGGTGTTGTCAGAAATCTCGGCCACCGTTCGGCTTCGACAAAGGTCTGCGCAGGCAATTTTCGACTACGTGGTCTCGACGGGTGCAGATCCGACTCTGCAAATTTGGGGTTTTTGGCCTACGACTGCAGGTGCTGAGGATATCGACACTCCCAGAGTGTTGATTTGTGGCTGTCTACACATCGAAGGACAACTCACAGTTCTTGGAGACGTGTCACATACGACACGGGCGCATCTACACACAGACTGTAGGCGACATCCACTAGTTCATCAGGTAGCTTGTGTTTGCTGCTTCATATTCCAGATTTCATCCTGACATTGCAGGTACTTCCACATGGGATGTATTGTCAGAGATGATGTATGTCTCTTGAGGGTTTGCTGGCTGTGAGTCACGTAGCAAACAACCGCCGCAGCGGTTACAGCATATAGTGGGAAATTTGTGGATGTATGACTTTGTGGGAAGTCTATGTACTGTCAGATTTACTGCAGCCTTTGTTGAGGGTCGAGTGAGGTTTTATTGAGCTGGGGGATTCTCGAATGTTGAGATCCTTTCGGTGATACAGGTCTTGGAGCGATCCCTCGACCACCCTTAGATAGGCAGCTAGGATGTATTGACTGTGAGTTAGAGAGTTGGGATTGCATCTTTGCTTTACTGCCGTTGAGGCATTCTCGCAGTCTATGCTTATAGGACAGTGACAGGACAGTGAGAGACAGTACAGGTGCAGGACAGGTTTACCCGCAGCTTACAGTGTCAGAGAGACAGTGTTTTTTGAGCTGTTTTTTGGTCTGTTTTTTAGTACACCACAGCCATTTTACAAAGGAGACTGCCGAAATTTATGCAAAATCTGAAGCTTCCTTGGTTCATTTGACAGGTTGATATTGGTTCAGAGGTCAGTTTACCGGGGAAACTCTGCTGAATTTTTCCCAGAAAAGTAAACTACTCTGAAGCGTAGCTATGGCTGGATCACAGGACACTGCTCTTTACAATATTAAGAAGCTGGATGGAACCAATTTCCCATTGTGGAAGAAGCAAATTTGGTACGTGTTGGTACAAAAGAAGTAGATAAAACCTATAAAGCTCAAGGGGATAAAACCAAAAGATATGGACGAAGATGAATGGAGCGAAATGGATGAATTGGCACTTTCTACCATTATGCTGACTTTGGCAGAAAGCGTTCACTTCAATGTAGCAGACGAGATGTCGGCTTATCAAGCATGGTTAAAGCTGAGTGATCTTTATGAGAAACAGAGTGCAGCTTCACAGGTATACTGGCTTAAAAAGCTTGTTGACTTGAAGATGAAAGAAGGGACACCTATGTCCAATCATCTGAATGAATTCAACACAATCTATAGTTAGTTGTCAGGTTTGATGAACCTGTTAGAGCTATGTTCCTGTTGATCACATTGCCGGAAAGTTGGGACACTTTTCGCACAGCTTTGAGTAATTCTGCACCTCCAGATGGTTTGAACATAGCAGGTGTAGAAGGAAGTCTGCTCACTGAAGAAACCAATAGAAAGACAATGGACAAAGGCAAAGGAACAGCCTTAGTTGTCAGGGGAAGGACCAAAGAAAAGTAAAAAGGTGGAAAGAGGAATCAGTCTCCTAGCAAGTCCCGCAGTGCTAAAGGCAAGAGTGACATAGAATGCTACCATTGTGGCAAGAAGGGTCACATGAAAAGAGACTGCAGAGAATGGAAAGCAGAAAAAGGCAAAGAGAAAGCTGAAGACCATGGTGAGAAGAACAAGTCCTCAGTGAAGATTCAAGAAATAAATGTGACAAACACTGTTGCAGAGGATGACAGTCTAGTGTCAGGAGACATCTACTTCTTGAAGAATACAATGGACTCAGCTCTTCTTACAGCATCTGATGGAAATGCACTGAGTGACTGGATTATAGACTCAGGGGCATCACTTCATGTGTCTCCAAACAAGGAGTGGTTTATCTCTTATGTGACCACTAAAGATCATGTTCGGCTAGGCAATGGACAGACATGTGAGATCTTAGGTGTTGGAGATGTTCAATTGAAGTTTCAGAATGGCTCTTCTTTCACGCTGAAGAATGTGAGACATGTTCCCGCAATTACAAAGAGCTTGATCAGCACAGGTTTACTTGATGATGCTGGCTACGTCACCACTTTTGGACAAAACATGTGGAAGATACCCAAGGGTTCTATGACAGTAGCACATGGAGTAAAGTCTGGAGGACTTTACATTATTTATGTATCAAATGTCTCGAAAAATGTAATCAATGTAACCGAGCAGCCGAACGTTTCTTTGTGGCATAGCCGGTTAGGATATATGTCCAAGAAGGGAATGGAAATCTTGTCTCGTTCTGGTTATTTGCCTGGCTTTTCATTTAATGATTTTGAATTCTGTGAACATTGTCTGTATGGTAAGCAAACACAGCAGCCACATAAGCATAGAAGCAGTAGAAGAGATACACAGTTGGCACTTGTTCATAGTGATTTGTGTGGACCTATGCCTAACCTATCTCTAGGGGAAGCTTCTTACTTTATGACATTTATAGATGATTACTCCAGGAAAGTATGGGTTTACTTTCTCAAGCACAAGGATGAAGCGTTTAGTGTTTTCAAAACATTTGTGACATGTGGAGAATCAGAGTGGCAAGAAGCTTAAATGCTTACGCACTGAATGGTGGAGAGTATGTTTCAAAGGCCTTTCAGGACTTTTTGTGAGTCAAAAGGTATAAAACGTGAACTTACTGCTCCTTACAATCCTCCTCAAAATGGTGTTGCTGAGAGGATGAATAGGACCATACAAGAGAAGGTCAGAAGTATGTTGTCTAATGCACAGCTGCCAAATGGGTTTTGGCTGAAGCTGTATCAACAGCTGTTCATCTTGTAAATAGATCTCCTAGCAAGGTTTTGCAGAAGGATTCAGTGCCAGAGATGGTATGGTCAGGCAAAATGTCCTCATACAAGCATCTCAAAGTCTTTGGCTGTGAGGCATATACTCACGTTCCAAAGGAATTTAGGAACAAACTTGAGCCAAAGAGTAGAAGTGCATCTTTCTAGGCTATGGTAATTCTGGTGAGATGGGGTACAGACTTTGGGATCCCGAATCCAGAAAGGTTGTCCGTAGCAATGATGTTCACTTTAATGAATCCAAATATCATTCTAAACCAGAGAGGGTTGAAAAGATTAGAAGAGTTGTTTCAAGAAGATGGACCTGCACGTGCAAGACAAAATGTCAGGGCTCAAGAGGAGCAAGACAGGATAGAGTGGAACCACAGGTTGTGCTGAACCCATTGTGCGTAGATCTGGACGTGTCACGCGACCTCCTGATAGGTTTGTTCCATCTATGAACTATGTCATGTTGAATCATCCGTCAGGATCATATACAGTTGGATACTAAGAAGGACATGGTAGACCCTACTCAAGAAATTGGGCACGAAGATGGCCGATACAAAGAAAACTACCTCCTACAGACTTATCTGAAAGATGGATCATGCTGGATTGCGCCCGAGCTACATGGATAAACACGCTTCTGTCTCGGTTGAGATGTTCTATCGGTCATTTCGTACATCCTAACATCAGTTGGAAATGGAATTTTGGCATAAAAAAATGATTCAGGGGAATCCCACCTGAGAGCAGAATTTGCAAGTTATGCGGAATGGGCCCAGAGACAGAATTACACTACATATGCCATTGCACCGTATACTATGAGATACGTGGGCGTTTCCACTGCCTATTTAAAGAAGGCTTTGGACCTCTAGATAGAGTCATGCACTACCAAGATCAAAGATGCTTAGGCTTGTACCTACTGGAACTACATCGACACAGGGATAATCTAATGAAAAGACAAAGAGCACTACAGCCTCAGAGGCAGATCATAGATTTCTTTGGATCGAGAGAAGCAGGAGTGGAAGGAGAAGCAAGATGCCAGCACCAACACAAAGGAGTACCCACATTCATACCAAAGGCACCCTCATTGACAGGGCCATTGAGCTTAGGAAATCGAGACGACCACGATCGAGATGCAGAAGCACACTTGCACAACCCCCGAGGAGACTACAACAAAGGATTAGAAGCATTCTAGCCAGACACCAAAAATGCTCCTAAGAAGTTTATTTAATACTTTGTATTTAGTTTTTCACATTTATTTTCACACTTTCCACACTTTTCACACTTAGTACTTTAGTACTAAGTACCCAGACTTTGTAACAGATTCACCACTTTTGTTATCAGTTTGCTCTCATAGGTCATTCTGGCCTTTTTGAAGACGTTAATATAACATTTCATTTCATTTCTCTCTCTGAACCTTCACTCACATATCATTCTCTCTTCTGTCTCTAGCCTTTGCACATCGCCCATCTGGTGTTAGTCCTCTCTCTCTCTCCTCTCTCTCTCTCTCTCTCTCTCTATATATTTGTCAGATACACACATCCTCTCATCAGCTAAAGATCGAGACATGCAGATTTAGAGGAGTACCGGATTTTGTTAGGTGTGCCAGATAGAGCCAGAGATAGAGCTACATTACATATGTCACTGTGCCCATTCTACTATGAATACGAGGCCGCTTTCACTGTCTTTTTAGAGAGGGTTTTTGACCACTTTCTAGAGTCATGAGATACCAGGATCAGAGATGCCTCGGTTATACTTACTGGAGATTCGCAAACATAGAGAAGACCTCTTGAAGAGGGGCACAATGAGAGAGATCCAACAACAACGGAAGATTACAGATTTGTTTCAGTCACAGATAGAGGAGTCCGAGCAACCCCAACAACATAACAACACCAGAGGCACCAAGAGGCATACTGCTTGATCGGGCGATAGAGTTGGGGCGGTCCCCGTCGCCCACGGATGAGGGGCCCTCTCGACATCGACGCAGACTGCAACAAAGGATCCATACCATATTGGCACGACATAGGAGCCGTCTTGACAGGGTGCCTACCTTGGAGGATAGTGAATCTATATAGGCTTTTGGATACTGATGTATATGTATAAGATGCCTCGACTGTCAGAGAGCTCCATTGTATCAGCTCACCCTTGTATTCCCCTTGTGTCAGCTTGCACCCCACCCCTACCCACTATTTTCTATTGAGTTCTTTGTACTTTTTGTACCCAGACCTAGTAATAGATTCACCATATGTAACCTTTTGGTTTCATAGGTCATTTTGGGCTTTTGAAGACGTTAATATACATTTCATTACATTTCTCTCTCTCTCTCTCTCCTCTCTCTCTCTCACACACACACACACACACACACACACACACACACCACACACACACACACACACACACACAACCTTCACTCACAATATCATTCTCACTTCTATCTCTAGCCTTTGCACATCTCTGACGGAGTAAAAGGAACTCTCTCATTCAGTAAAAGGAACCTTGAGTACGCATTGAGCACTCATTCCCAATCACTTCCGCTGCACATTACATCTTCGTTTCGAGGCATACACTCATGGATTTTCTGGTCTGAGTCGGGACTCTTCCTATGAGATGTTGTTGCCACAAGTCTACAACCTAGAATAATCGATTTTTAAGCTAGCATTATGAGGAGTCTCTTCCTAGTTAGGGATTTAGGTAGCAAGATACTTTCGTATTTGTAACACTATGATGAGTTTTTTGCCTTCATGTTATCTTGGTTGGTCTTATGGGCCAATTTGGCCCTTTAGCTTCTATTAAGTAGAACATCTAGAAAGCACAATCCTCCATATGAAATGTACAAAATATGATGACCACTACAGACGCGTTAATCTGAAAACCATAAAAAATAAAGTAAATCAAAACTAAATCTAGTTTTTGGTTGTCAATCTGTCATTTTCATATACATACTTATCAACTCCAAGAGGTGGGAAGTCCTCATACTATGCATAAATTAGCCAAGGAATATCATATCTATCCAAAGATCATGAAGGGGTTTCAATATCCTTAGCAGGCTTATTAGCTGTGGAGAAACATGTGGTATTGTTGTCAAAGTGTTGGAGCATCTAGAGATGGACCTGTACAATGTGGTCCATGCGCCTAATTACCTAAGTAATCGGAGGAGCCTCTATTTTACCTGTGTAGTCTTCTCTGCCTTTTCTTTGCTCCCTCCTTGCAGTCTTTGCCTAATCTCCTAGTAACTATATAGGCCTTGAGGAGTCTTGTGTTTCACTCAGCATATGCCTGTTGTCTATTATCACGTGCACATTAAAACCCTTTGTGCATGTGGACAAGCTACTTAATGACAAGGTTCAATTAGCTTAGGAAGTGTTCTTGCACCTTTGTGAGTCTGTTCGCAGGCCGTGCATGTCAAGGCACTTAGAGTAGATGCATATCCTCTGGTTGCACACATCATGATCATCAGTATTACAGTCAGATTCCATCAGGAGCATTTTACAATGCAACAGAACCTATTTCCCTATTTTAGCCATTTTTTCACTTATTATTAATAAGTGACGTTGTTGGGAAACTAGTAGGGCAATTTGGCTAAGGAAATATATAAGAAAGCTAGCGCTAGCACTCTCTTGGCAGAAGAGGCAGCAGGGAATCAAGTTCATAGCAGTGCACCTTCTCAGCAAGACCGGTTGGAGGACTCAGCCATTAAGATCAGCCTAGCGTTTTCTGCAACTGCAGATCAGCCTCAGCGTTTTGCAGGTTGCCGATCACTTGGCGTTAGCAGATTCCCTAGCATTTTTTGCACCCGGATACCCCCTCAAGCCTAGCATTTTTTGGAACAGCAGATCAGTCCTAGTGTTTGCAGTTTTGTTGGCGACAGAACCCTTTTTTGCATCAGCATTTTCAGTTTTCAGCAATCAGACTCTGCACAGCAGTCCCCAAACCTCGCAGATCTCACCTTCCCGCAGCAGACCCCGCCGCACGATCAAATCAGCCAGCGTTTGCAGATTCAGCTTGTATTTGCAGATTTCAGCATCTGCGTTTTCAGCGCATCGTCGTCACCACCATAGAGTCAGAATTTAGCAGATACAAGATTTGCAGATTTGAGCCCCTGTGTTTTCAGTTTTCAGCCTGTCTTGTTGTCGTCGTCGACATCGCGGCAAGTCCATTGCATTTAGACCATTGTACGAGGATTGTGCAATCAATAGCATAGACCTCTCTCGCCATAGACAGTGGGGCCCTTGGAGGAGGGTTTGACAACATTCTGGTGTCATATTCTTCTCTCTCTATCTTAGCACCTTCATTCACAGTGTTTACCACTTTGTTTGATCATTTGCACTCTCTCTCACTAACGGAACAGCAGGCTCTCCATTCTGTAAGTAAAAGGACCCCCTGAGCACAGTTCGGAGCACTCATCTTGAGCAAAGTTAAACATTCACTTCCGCTGCACCTTACATTGGTATCAGAGCTTGGACAGTGTTCTGTATCACTCAAGGAAAGAACCACAAGATTTTTTTTTGCTTGTTGCGGTCGCAGGTAACCCAAGTCCACCTGGGCGTGTCGATTCCTAATCATGTTTTGGAAGAGTGACACGAAACCCAAGAAAGAAGGGCTTGTCCAGTCTCCCCCATGTTTCTCTTTTCACTCATTGACAGCGGACCGTGCACTTAGCGGCCGCCAATCGACGTGAGGTGGGAAAAAGCAACCTTGGTGTGAGCGCAAGGCAGCCAAGGGGTGCGCCCGTGGGAAAGAGAAGAGCTTTGGTAAGAGAAGATTCTTCTCTAACATAGATTGCAAGCTAAAGAAAGAACCAAAAGAACCTCAAGAACCCAAGAATCCAAGAACCACAAGAACCCAAGTTCCTCGTGAACTTAAGAACTCAACACTTCAGTATATGGTCATCACCCGAAGCGGAATGGATACTTCGCATGAGGTGATGAACATGGAGGTGGCGAAGAAGAATTTTTCCCACCAGGAGGTTTTTCCGACCCTCCCCCTTCCCCATCTACGCCAAGGATTACACCCAATCCTATGGAGGCTTTGGTCAAGAGGATGATGGACATGATGATACAACAAGAAGCTCAACGCGCAGCCTTGGAGCGCGAGCGTGAAGAAAGAAAGGCAGGATTAGATCGTGAACGCGAAGAAAGAACGGCAGTCTTAGAGCGTGAGCATGAGCCAGCGCGCTTGGCGGCGGAAGAAAGAAAGACAGAATTTAATCGCGAGCGCAAAGAAAGACAGACCGAATTGGATCGCGAGCGCGAAGAAAGACAGTTAGCCTTGGAGCGTGAGCGTGAGCAAGCGCGCTTGGCGGTCGAAGACAGAAGGGTAGCCTTGGAGCGTGAGCGTCGTTGGCGGTCGAATATAGATGAGCGACCTTGGGAGTTAGAGAGTGAGGCGGAGAGAGACCAAGGCATGCAAGAGTTGGTCCTACAGATACTTACCCGTCGAAACCAAGCTGGTCAATGATGTTGGTAGTTCATCAAGTAGCAGAGACTCGAACTCCAACAACCCCGTCACAGAGAAGATCAAATTCAGTAATATGACGGTAAGATGGATGCTAGAGTGTTATTCATTCTTGGGTGCATCAATTTAATTCTTATTTTGCGACAACTAAGAAGACAGGGAATAGCAAGGTATTGACGACAGCCATGTACCTTGCCGGTGATGCCATTAATTGGTACCACGCATAGCAAGAGGCACAGTTGGCCGCGCACCTAGAAGAAGCCGACGGAGACGCGCCTCTTTCCTTCAATTGGACCGAATTCCAAGACAAGCTCAAGGCGCGGTTTATGCCTCCTCAGTACCTAGCGCGGTTGAAAGAAGATTGGTGCAATCTCAAGCAGAATGGTATGCCAGTCATGTCTTTTTCTAACCGTGTTGTGCAACTCGGCATCCAATTACGCAAATCGGATGATGAGCGCAAAGAGACTTTCCTTTTTGTGTTGGACGAATATATCAAGTTGGATGTAGAAGCCTTCGACCCCGTGGATCTTAACGAGGCGGTAGCAATTGCTCTCTCCCAAGAGATGAAGCACAACAAGGGAAAGCCCAAGGAGAACAAGACTTCGCAAAGTACCTCTCTCAGAACGGTAAGAACAGTAAGAAATGGTAAGCATGGTAACTCTTATAACCAATCTTCCTCTAGTCTCTCAAAAAGACACTCACAATGAATCTAAGGGTAAAACTAACACAATTGCTAAATCTAAGCTCACCCCAGATGAAAAAGCAGCACTAGGAATTTTAGGAGGATACATCACGTCAGAAAGACAAAGCATTTTCTAAGGAAGGTCGATGTTATCATTGTCACATAGGGTCACATAAAAAAGAACATGTCCTAAGATTGAATCTAACGAATCTAAAGAATCCACAGAACAACACATCCTCTTAATGCCATAAATGAGAACATGAGTGTGTCATCTGTCCTCCCATTGATGGGTTTCTCATGAAGTATTATGGTCATGAGAATGGTCAACACATGGTGGTCTTGTTTGATTATGGTAGTATGCATGATGTGATTAGTCCCCTCTCTTGTCGAAAGAGCGCCAACAAAATACTTCTGAACAATTCGCAGACCAACATGCAAGGGCCAAGTAGATAACTTCCAGTAATGCAATTTAACATTCAAACGTTGCATGACCCAACTAACTTTCTGAGAGTGAGTAACATTCCATCCAATAGGATAGCCCAAATGCCTAGTGAATGTGAGCACATCAAGACTTCTAATGGTCCAAAAAGTGATGTTGCATATCATAGTGAGAACTATGGCTAGTAGAAGCCCAACTGGTGACCTGCAACCAGGATCCTCTGTAGAGTGCCCGGTCTCTATCCTATGGAAGTAAGCATGAAGAGTGGATCTATTGGCAAAGCCCTGAAAAAAGGTGTGACCCCGGAAATTTCAAAAGCCATAAAAATGCCACCACGTCACGAATTCATCTTGTATGCCCACTCTAATCGACAGACAACAAACTGCCATCCACACTGGCTACACATATTAGTGTGTCCTCATTGCCATTACCCCATTCTACAATTTGGAACATAAGATTATATCCTACCTGCCTACTAGCTTCATTACCTTTCCTATCAGGATTGTTTTAGGATCTACATGATCGTATCACATCTGATATAGTTGTAACTTCTGGTCTCTTGGCCTTTCGATGACGTTAATATAACATTTCCTTTCATTTCATCTCTCTCACTGCTGGCAGAGCTTCGAGCAGTGATGTTCAATTGTGTCATGTGCGAGGGCCTACCTAATACTTGGGAGTTTGTCCACTATCGTACCTATCTTCGAGTCTGGGGGCCCTATGGAGCCTGGGAATTACCGCACTATCATGATTGGATACACATTGGCAGGGTTGTCCGCATCCATCCTTGAGCAACAATAGAGTAGATGGGCAAAGAGAGAGGTGTACGGGCAACAAGACAGGCGGGTTTCAGGAGAGGTTTCTCTACTCTTGATCATATTCAGACACTCAGAGCCATTATTGAGGAGGGGAGATCACGTGGGAGATGACTCTATTGTTGCTTTGTGGACTTCCGCAAAGCTTTCGATACAGTGCCCAGAGCTAGATTGATGCGCAATCTGCAAGAGATGGGGGTACCCAAAGAGTTGATATGGGGGATCAATGCTCTCTACAAGTCAATAGTGGGGCATGTACGCACTCCAGAGGGGATTTCTGATTTGGTCACTCCACTATTGGGGTGAAACAAGATTGCCCGCTATCTCCTACACTATTTGGCATGTATGTGGATGAGATTACTGACTACATTGAGAGGGATGGTGATAGAGGAGCACAGTTGGCCGGGACATGGATCCCACTATTGTTATATGCTGATGATATCGTGTTGATTTCTGACTCCCCGGAGGGAATGCAGCGTCATTTAGATGTTTTGTACACATTTGCCTACGATAGTGCCAAGGTTATGGTGTTTAACACCACACCACAGTGGGCCAGGAGGTCAGCACTTCACATATGGCCAAGAGACGGTGGAGATACAGATGCATACACATATCTTGGGGTAGTCTTCAGTGGACCAGTGTTTTCATTGAGGAGAGCAGCAGAGACTAGATTGATGAGAGCTTATGCAGCCTTGGGAGGATTGGAGAAGATGTATTCGCACGTTCAGTTTCACGAACCTCGAACAAAGCTGTGGCTTTTTGACACTCTAGTGTCTTCAACTATGCTTTATGCTCAGATTTGCGGACCCTCAGTAGACCATCATGGTAGATCTGGTAGCACGGATGGATGGAGATCTATGGAGAGGCCTCTAGTCTCTATGATCTCTCGGCTGATTCGGGCTAAGGCCTCAGTGCCACGTAAGATTATTCGAGCCGAGCTAGCTGTCCCTCCCTCTTGTAGTTGAGGCCCTTACTAGATCAGTTTCTTTCATGCATCATTTATGGGACCTTGCCAGAGACATATATGCTTGGCTAGCCCTTGAGTCATCTCGACAGCTAGCGCTACAAGGGGAGACAGCATGCTGGTATGGGCAGATGACATCATGGTTTCAAACACAAGGCTTCAGCATGGATAGACTGGCCTCATCACAGTACTGCTTGGATGCACCCTCCCTTTCTCTTACGCGGACAGAGATCACTAGACTTATACGTCAGGATTTGATTCAGCTAGATACGAGAAGCACATGGATACAGCCGGTACAAGAGTTGGCACAAAGATGGCTTTCTATAGAGAGCACCTTCTCCAACTAACAGAAGATGGATATGTGATCAGACCGGCCTATAGGGACAATGATTTATCCTATGAGACACGATGTGCTATTGGTCAGATGTGCACATCATCGCATCAGCTAGATTGAGATTGGAAGATTTAGGAGAGTACCAACAAAAGCGAGGATATGCCAATTGTGTCACATAGAGCCAGAGACAGAGTTACATCACATTTGTCATTGTCCGGTATACTATGAGATACGAGGCCGCTTTCACTGTCTCTTCAGAGAGGGCTTTGGACCGTTGGCTAGAGTCATGAGATATCAGGATCAAAGATGCCTTGGGTCGTTTTTGCTAGGGCTGCGCAGACACAGGGAAAGTCCCTTGAGGAGACCAGGCATTGGGAGACATTTACAAAGGGAGGGAGATCACTGACTTCTTTAGAGCAAGGACTCAGCAGCCAACATGCACAGCAGACTTCAAAGCCCACTTATACCAAAGGTATATTAGTGGATAGATCCACTAAGCTCGAGAGAGCTGGGCCCTCACATCTACGAGGGCGACCTCGACATCGACGGAGGCTTCACAGAGGATCACGACTATTCTAGCACGATATGGGAGACACCTAGTACGACTATTTATAGAGGCGGACATTGACGAAGCTCTTCAGCGACTGATGCGATACTTTCTCGGATGACGCACAATGCCAGGCATCCTAAGGCATTGATGATGATGATGACGATTTTAGTCTGATGATGATTTTAGTTTTTTAGTTTTAGTCTTTAGTCTTCACTTTACTTCATTTTAAATTTGTACCTAGACATTGGATTAGATCCACAAGGATTGTATCAAATTGGTCTCTTAGGTCATTTTGGCCTTTTGAAGACGTTTAATATAACAGTTCATCATCATCTCTCTCTCTCTCTCTCTCCCCCCCCCCCCCCCCCCCCCCCCCCCCCCCCCCCCCCCCAACTTTCAGGGTTCTCGCACTAAGTTGCGGTTGTTTAGCACCTTGGTTACATCAACAACATTATATGAGGTGCAAATATGGCACCCTAGGCCCCTAGCATAGGGCGTACACATGATAATTGGTGACAGATGGAGAGACCTTTAGTCTCCATGGTATTGAGGATGATCACATGCAAGGCATCGGTGCCACATGAAATCACTAGGGCTGAATTAGGAGTTGCACCGATTGTAGTGGAGGCTCTCACCAGATCTGTGTCCTTCATTCATAGTCTATGGGAGCTCCCTCGCCATTGATATGTACGAATAGCTCTTGAACCCTCCCGACAATTGGCCAGCAACGGTATGCACAAATGTCATGTTGGTTTCTACTTCATGGCTTTAACATAGACAAGCCACCCCCCTTTCAGTACTCTCTAGACGCAGCCACTCAAAGATTACAAAGATAATCAGGAAAGATCTCAGAAAATTGGATACCACGATGACATGGCTTGCACCTTCAAACGAGTTGAGACAAAGAAGAGATAAGTGTGTCCTCATTGCCCAACCCGTCCAACCCCCATTCTACAATTTGTAGGAAGAGACTTTATCCTACTTGCCTACGAGCTTCATTACCTTTTGTTTTAGGATCTACATCTGATATGGTTGTAGCTTTTGGTCTCATAGGTCAGTTTGGCCTTTCGAAGACGTTACTTAAAACATTTCATTTCATTCATCTCTCTCTCTCTCTCTCTCTCTCTCTCTCTCTCTCTCTCTCTCTACACAATAGTAAAATGTCATGGACTCCTTACGGAGAGATGCGCCAGCACCACCTTACCACCACTCAGAGAGGGGTGATACTACAATAGGTAGAGATTTTCTGAGTAGAGAGATCAAACTACAATAGCAGCAGACCACAAAGAGAGAGATAGAGCGGGCTTGCAGCAGGGCTATAGTGTCACTGGCACGGGACAGGCAGTTAGTCACAATTGGCCTGGGTTTCACTTGAAGGACTCTAGCCTGGTCGGCGACACGTGGCAGGGATACGGGTGGTGGTCCAATCGACACCGTGGCCAACGCACCACCACCACAGTTCAGAGATAGACTTAGCTGGAGTGGATATTTTGCATCCGTTGGTGGCTCTTCATGTTTGTATATGTCCATAGTTGGTTTGGATCGTAGGATCATCTTCTTGGTATGGTTGTGAGTGCTTGAGTCTAGTATCTTGAGTTATACACAGCACATCTGCACCATCCTTGCACAGTTGAGCCTCAAGACCCCCATTGTACCCATGACTTCTGAGCTAGAGCTGAGTGTGCTTCCATGCTAGAGTCTGTATTGGTTTCTTTGACTTAGTCGATGTTCATGATGTTCAGGTTCCACTGCTGATCCTTGCTGTTATTACTCTGTTATTCATTGTTTTCTACGTTTTCATTCTGTGGAGTGAGATCTCACGCATATTGCACTAAGGAGCAGCCACTAAAGAGAGCACGACACATTATCCCCACTACACGTGCTCTCATTTTTGGCACACCTAGTGGGACCTCATTATAGTCTCACTCCGCGGGAAGTCAAGTCGAGGAGCTACTAGGTTTAAGCTCTCTGTATTGGTCTGTTGGTTTCGACTGGGTTAGGCTGCTTTAGCTTGGTCCAGTCTAGTTTCACCTTGACCTGCTTAGTTCTAGACATGCTTGTCTAGTCTCTTGTCCTGGTCCAGTAGTCTCTCGGCCTGGTCTAGTCCTCTCTCATCAAGGTCTAGCCAAGTGGTCCAGTCACTCGCCTTGGTCTAGTGGCGTGTAGACCAGTGTTCAGTAAGTTACAGGTCTTCGTGCCCAAAGCTTGGGTGGGCTTCTGGTTAGTGCATGACACATACAAGGCAATCAAAAGAGCAATAAAGCCCACTACTAAGTCCTCTGAAGTACTACCAGAGGAAGTGTCAACCCTTCGTGCCAAGCAGAAGTCCACCAACCCCATTACCCCTACCTTCCCCCGCACCTACCTCCATTCCCTCAACCAATTCTTCACCTCCCAGGTCACCTTCCCCTGCAATGTTCTCGCCCACTGTGTTACAAAAAGCTCTTGAGCAACAGGATCCTGCACAAACAGCCATGGAGGAGCTCACTAGCGTTCAAAATAAGGTGAATATCAAGTTTCTGACTTTCACGGGTCTCTTCACCGAGGAGGCCAACGACCATGCCAGGAGATTTGTTTCCCTATGCACGGGTCGTGGCCTCAACCGAGAAGACACCTTCTTAGTACTTTTCCCATCCACCTTGGATGGCTTAGCAGACAAATGGTACAGTCAATTTGCAGAAAACCACTTTACTACTTGTACCACATTAAGACAACAATTCTGCGAAGCATTCAGACCAAGGGACTTCCAAGAGAAGGTTCTGGATGAGTTGGCCAACCTGATGCTCCAGCCCAAAGAGACTTTTGCAGAGCTCATGACCAGAACAAAGTCTCTGGTCGCCAAGCTTGCTCAACAAACAACCACGTGAATTTGTGGTTAAGAAGTGGGTAGAGAAAGCTCTTCCCAAAACATCCCAGCAAAAACTCGGAGAGAGTCTCCGACTTGAGACCACTCTGGAGGAGTTTGTCGCAGCTGCTACTCGGATAGAAGGAGCTAGGAAGCTGTTCACCGACTCTCCTCAGGTAGAGACCACCTTAGTCTTTTTAGAAAGTCCCTCTGATCCTTTAACTTCTTTACACAGAGAACTAGAAGCCCTGAAGTTACAACGAGCTCTTCAGGAGGAGAGATCATTCTCTCTTCGGCAGGAGAAGCTTCCACATCAAGAAGCTTTGGACAATATCAAGCGCGAGCTGGAGGAGCTCAAAGCTCATCAGGAGACTAAAGCTATGGTTTGGTGTTCCTTGTGCCGTTCTTCCAAGCATCCTCCGCAGGAATCCCCGCTCCGAACTTACTGTCACTTCTGTGAGAATTCTGGCCATGATGACAAGGAGTGCTACTATTTGAAGGGACTGAGACACTTACAACAAAGCCTCGCCCCGACGCTTCAAGAAAGCTTGGCTCCTGCATCCCATATGGTTTCTCCTTATGGTCAACCAAACCAAATGCCACCCTTGCTGACAACCCCTCCTATGCCAGTGATGCAAGGTATGCAAAGCACCTTTCCATCTCAAAGTTTTTATCATGCTAGTGCCCCCTCAGGTCCTCAGAGCGTCTACACCTCAGCTGCCAACCTTGTGGAGCAAGAGCAGAGACCACCTCATCCCCCACGTCGCTCATCCAATCCCCCCATTCTATGCTACAGGTGTGGGGAGTATGGAGATTACCAAAGTAAGTGTCCCCTCATTGAAGGATCTTCGCCTTGCCGCCATTGCCTCGAGGCGAAAGATCATTACAACAGAGATTGTCCAAAGCAAAAATCATCCACATCTTCAAACCCGAGTCTAAACCAACAAGATTTCACATTTCCAAAGATCAACTTGATTGCGGTAAGCACCATTCCTCAACCATCACCTACTACACAAATGGTTACCCCTAAGGATAAGGCGCAGCAAGTGGAGGAGCCCACTAGTGTGCTCACTAGGGCGCAACGAGTAGCACTAGGCCTCAGTCTTCCTGGAATTTCAACTCTTTCAATTCCTCCTCAACAACCTCGTCCATCTGCAACATCTGACAAGCCATCCCTTGGTGCCAGCCAACCGATTTCTATGCTATCTGAGATTGATGGGGCCTTCTTGGAAGCAATAGCGGACTTGCAGCAGCTCAAAGTCCCAGAGCAACTCTTGCCCAAGAGTGAGAAGCATACAGTGGAAACTATACTGAAGAACACCTTTCAACGAGTCTCCTGTACGACATGCTCATGCTGGATGCAAATCTTTGAAGTGACACTCTCACAGTTATTCAATTTCTATGCCCCGATGCAAGGCTGTGGCGGGCACCTACCAGTGCAACCTTCTAAGTCTTATATGATTTCATATCCCTCTGCCCCTCTCACTCATTACAAGAGTCCACGTCTAGCTGTGTCTATTCGAGGAAAAAAATTTCAAGTGTTTTAGTTGATGGGGGATCTGACATCAATCTTATGCTTGAATTCACTATGATGGCTTTGGGCCTGCAGCCGACCCGCCCAGCTCCCTTCACAGTTATATTGGCCGACCAAGGGACAGTCTACCCAGTGGGCATAGTGGACAAGGTGCCTCTACAAGTACAAGACTTCACCTTTGACTTGGACTTTGTTGTGGTTCGTCTTCCCCACGTTGGCGGTGGTTTTACTTTGCTCATCGGTAGACCATGGTTGCGCCACACTAAAGCACTTCATGACTGGAATGATGCTATGTGGATAAATACTCCAGGTGCCCCAATGAAACCCATTCGTCTTGAAGGTGGTATGGATCCAGTAGTTCATCGTAGTTCTTTGTCAGTGGAGTCCAACCCCAAGCTTGAGCAACCTACCCCACCCGACAGGTCCGACGACGACCTATTGCAGTGGTTGGCGGCCACCACGTCTATGCCATGCTATGCAGTCTCTATTCCACCCTTGCTTGAGGTTCCACCCTCTTCCCCTACTCCTCCAGTTGAAACCAGTGAGCAACATCATTAGAATGCAAGTGTAACAATCATTGAGGACCATACTTTTGTTGCCCCCTTGATGGAAGCCATCAGCCTCAGTGAACCTATAACACATCATAGAAGGGGGAAGAAATCTCCTTTGCATGAGTTTAACAGTGTCCTCCCCTCTTCCCTTAGCTTCCTCCGTGTTGGACTCCTCGACCACACAAATGCACTCTGCAGTATCCGTCTTTGAGGACTTACCCTTCGAGGAGCTTCCACCTGGATGGTTGCAAGAAGAGTATGTTGATTTCCACATCGACCAGACACCTACCCATGATGTCTCCGCGCTCCAAGAGGCAGCTCAATCTTAAATCTCTGATGCACCCTCACCAGCTACACCTCCTGACCCAATCAGAGAAGTCAACTTGGGCGGCCATGAAGCCCCTCAGCACATCCTCTTAGCCTCTTGGTTATGGGATCATCCAGCGCTACTCGATCAGGTAGTCTCATTTATGCACTCCTTTAAAGATGTTTTTGCATGGTCTTACAAGGATTTGGTAGGAATCCCACCAGAATTTGGTGTCCATACTATCCCTCTGGTTGAAGGGGCTAAGCCAGTCAGAGGCCGAGCTTACAAGCTCAGCCCTAAGTATGCAAAAGCTGTCAAGACAGCGCTAGAAAAGATGCAAGAGGCAGGGATCATTGTACAAGTGGAGCACTCTGAGTGGCTATCACCCATGGTTATAGCGCCTAAGAAGCAAATCCAATAAGATCTGCATGTGCGTCGACTACCGTGCTTTGAACAAGGTAACTATCCCAGATGGTTTCCCCACACCCTTCACTGAGTGTGTGCTTGAAGATGTGGCAGGGCACGTACTGTACAGTTTTATGGATGGCATCAGTAGTTATAATCAGTTAGGCATCCATCCGGGCGATCAGATCAAAACGGATTTTGTGACTCCGTGGGGTATTTTCACACCAAGATGTCTTTTGGGCTCAAAAATGCTCCGCCTTCTTTCAATCGCACAGTATATCTTATCTTTTGTCCCTTGCACGGATCATCTTCGCATCTTCATGGACGATTTTTCAACCTTCTCGGGTGCTCAATGTTCGACCCCAATGGAGAATCTAAAGGAGCACCTCGCTCAGCTCTCTGCCGTCTTCCTCAGATGCAGGGAGGCATGTTTGAAGCTCAATCCAAACAAATGTCATTTATTCAGAAGGTACACTGTTGGGCCATGTGGTGTCTGCTAAAGGTTTGGCACCAGACCAAGAGAAGATAGCCGCCATCTTGAGGTTACCTCCTATCAATCCTAAAGGTGTTCAAAGCTTTGTAGCCCATACAGGTTATCATCGCCGATTCATTGGGATGTATGCTGATGTTGCCCAACCCCTGAGCCGCCTGACCAATGCTGTTGTACCATTTCACTGGTCCACAATTGAAGCCCCTATTTTGGTAGCCCCAGATTAGTTTCTAACTTTCCATGTTCGTATTGATGCTAGTCAGACAATTGTGGTTGCTGTCCTCACTCAACCTAGCAAAGAGTTCAATCTGGATCGTCCCATTCATTGTGCAAGCAGGTTGCTCATTAAAGCTGAGCGCAATTACAGCACTACCTAAAGGGAAGGTTTGGCCATTGTTTATGCTCTTCAATCGGCACTGTTTATTAGGGGTTCACTTCAAAGTTATTACTGAGCATCATGCTCTGTGTTATCTGCTGAATAAACCACAAGTTGCAGGCCGGGTTTGGCGGTGTCTCCTTCTGTTCCAACAGTTTGATTTCGAAGTGGTACTTCGTCCTGGCAAACGTCACATCAATGCCGACCATCTCTCTCACATTCACAGAGGTAAGGAAGCTACCGATATTGAGGACGACTTTCCAGATAGCAGTCTCTTTAAGGTGGATACAACTCCAGAGTGGTACAACAATGTTTGGTATTTTTTATCCTCTAGCATGTTCCCAGAGAATGCTTCTCCATTACAGAAGAGAAGGTTACTATTCAAATCTCGACCTTTCACTCTGATTAGCGGTTAGCTCTATAAGGCTGGACCAAATGGTGTTCTAAGAAGGTGTCTCTCTCCCCATGAAGTGTAGCATATTTTAGAGGAAGCCCATAGTGGTCCCAATGGTGGCCATTATCCTAGTCACATCACGGCTCAGAAAATTCTAGTGGCTTATGGTGGCCCTAAGTGTTTCAGGATGCCATTGCTCATGTAAAGGTGTGTGATGTATGTCACTGATGTGCCCCTAAACCGAGTAGGCACTCCAACCGCCCCCTCCAGGTATCCATGGCATGGTTGCCATTTGAAAGATGGGGTTTGGACTTTGTGGGTCCAATTTCTCCACCGGCTCAACCACGTAATCGAAAGTATCTCCTAGTGGCTATGGATTATGTAACCAAGTGGGTAGAAGTTCTGGCAACAACAAATTGCACTAGCTCTACAGTAGCAAAATTCTTGTATGAGAATATACTTTGAAGGTTTGGGTGCCCCTTGGAGATCACCAGTGATAGAGGCAGTCATTTTGTGAATGACTTGATCACCACATTGCTCGGCACCTACAAAATCTTCCATCGCAAGTCATGCTCTTACTATCCCAAAGCAAATGGTCAGACAGAGAGCACCAACAAAGTTCTCATTGCTCTACTTCGTAAAGCTTGTCATCTGCGTCCTGCTTTGTGGGCTCGAGCAATCCTCGGCACTGTCTAGGCATATTACACTTCCTACAAAGCAACAAAGCTCTACACTCCTTTTCAACTAACTTTTGATTTGGAAGCTATTGCTCCTTTTGAATTCAACTCTCGATCCTCTAGAGTGGGCAGTCTTCGGGTCACAATTGGGACTGCATCGGCCAACCTCTCTCGTCTCTCCCTGTTGGAAGAAAACCGCAGATTGGCTTCTCAGGCGCTGCAAGCAAGGCAGCTTCATCATAAATCATGGCATGATAGCCACCTTCGCAAGCCAAAAATAGTGCAAGGATCACTAGTGCTACTGTACCAAGCTAGATATCAGAAAAAAGAAAAGAAGTTGGTCCCAGCATGGCAAGGACCATACATGGTAAAGGGAATTTTGCAACAGGGCGCGGTCCAGCTAGCGACTCTAGAAGGTGTTTCTTTGCTGCCGGTAAATGGCTCCAGGATCAAATGCTACCACCCCTCCCCAAAACCACTCCCTTGGGTCCCACTACACTCACAATAAAGGGCAGATCAATCCCTCTACTCATGTTGTCTAGCATCTCCCTAATCTACAGAAATGTGCTGGTAAGCACTACAAAGGCCTCGACCAAGCACCTCCCAATACTCCAAGAAGCAGCTGGGAGTCAAACCATCCTCCCCTGGGAAACTACCCTTGGAAGTGCCGAGAGTGACTCCTGTAGCTCCTCTGGCTAGAGAGGGCTCTCAAGCCTCTAGCGCATCTCCTCAGTGACTAAACAGGTATCTATGCACACACTTGCTCTCTGCATGTATCTCGATGCTCTGATTGTGGCTCGGGTGATAGCAACTCATGATAAAAGTTAGTAGCAAATGTGCGCATATCCTCGGGCTTTGTAGCACCAGACCCATTGGGCCTCCTTAGCTGTGGCCAACATTGGTGTGCCCATGGCTTGCGCCCACAATCTCTAAGAGCTCACCAGCAACTTTTGTCACCTACCTGAGTCCACTGAGATGCCTAATAATGAAAGGCAAACTCGTGGCGCCGCTAGTCGATGGTGGTCAGCTTCTGCCGACACCGTTGCATCTACTCCTCCATCCACAGGCTACCCAAGGGCTACCTGGGTGACGCTCTTGAATCCGGTGTAAGGAGGCAATGCCGCGTCAGAGTCGCTTCTCCTCCTCCCTGTCGCAGCCAAGCAAGCTACAGACTCCTGGAAGAAGAAACGACTTAGCTCCATAGTGACATCTTGCAAATGACTAAGGTGGCTTGAAGCCATTCCACCTTGACCATCAAGCTCGCTTGCTCTTCTAACAAAAGAGCAAGTCGAAGGGTTGGCTCCACGGTGTCGGACGAGGGGGGTTCAATAGAGTCCCTCTGAGGTGGAGCAAGGGCCGCCATTCTATGTCTACTGCTTCTGCCGACACTGTTGCATCTACTCCTCCATCCACAGGCTACCCAAGGGCTACCTGGGTGATGCTCTTGAATCCGGTGTAAGGAGGCAATGCCCCGTCAGAGTCGCTTCTCCTCCTCCCTGTCGCAGCCAAGCGAGCTACAGACTCCTGGAAGAAGAAACGACTTAGCTCCATAGTGACATCTTGCAAATGACTAAGGTGGCTTGAAGCCATTCCACCTTGACCATCAAGCTCGCTTGCTCTTCTAACAAAAGAGCAAGTCGAAGGGTTGGCTCCACGGTGTCGGACGAGGGGGGTTCAATAGAGTCCCTCTGAGGTGGAGCAAGGGCCGCCATTCTATGTCTGCTGCTGTAAAAAAGAAGGGGAAGACGTCGATGAAAGCCACAAGTAGGCATAAAACAGCCCACACATAGCGTGTGAAGGTGAAGGGGGGATGGGGGTGGGGCTAGAGCAAATGGATGTTGCGGGGCAAAGTGGGGGCAATGTGAAGGCGGGGCGGGGGCGGGGAAGGGGGGGGGGGGGGGGGAGCGAGCCTTGCTTTCACCATGGAGTCCACTTTTTTTTTTCTAAGAAAAAGATCCTTCTATTAGTTAATGAAACTGCCCATAGGGCTACAACCACCTCTTCAAGAGAGGGCTACAACAACCATGATGGGGAGACTCTCCCAATGAACAAACAACATATGTACAATGGGGTTAAATCAAGACATGGGAGACGGGAAAAGCCACACAGGTGGTCGGTAGTGCCATCAGAGTACACCCTGGACCATGGTGTAGAAAGGCCCAGGACGCCAGAGTCGAAGGAAAGCCTCTCTGCGCTCCCGCATGCGGTCGGAGCTGCCCTATAGTCTCTCGAGCTGTCCTCTGCATAGTTACAGGGGACGGGGGGGACGGGCCCTAGGGCCGGGGGACGGCCATAACCGGGCCGGTAACGGCTGGGAACGCCGAGGGACGGACGGAAAACGGGCCGGACGGGCGGGTCGCAGGGGGGACGGACCGGGGACGGCCGGGGCCGGACTGGGGTCGGACGGACCGGACGGGGACGGCAGGGGTCGGCCGGGGTCGGATTCAAAAAAATGGCCGTTTTTTATCGTTTGCAACGGCTCTGTGCAACCCCAACTGCCATATTTTTTAAGCCTTGGCCCTTGGGAGGCTATAAAAGGCTCCCTTGGGCCTCTTAATACTCATAGTCTCAATGCTCAATGCTCATTCTATTTCCCTCAAGCTCAAGGCTCAAGTTTGAACTTTGAAGTTCTCCTCTCCCTCTTCTACCCACTTTGAAGCTCTCCTTTACTCTCTCTCCACACAAGCTCTCCTCTAACCCTTCTAACTTCTAAGCTCTACTCTCTCGAGTCTCTCCACCATCATGTCATCTCAAGCCAACTCCACTTCTCAAGCCGCTTCTTCTCGAAGGAGGCCCGCCGTGCAAACGTGGTCGTGGTGGGATGAAGTCGACTTTAGCTCGCGTGGCAAAGGTGGCGGTGCAAGACCATGGACGTGCAAGCTATGTCCATACAAGAGATCGGGTGGTTCAAACAAAGTGCGAGCCCATCTTCTTCATGAACCCGGTCACGAGGTGAAGTTTTGCCCTCATGTAGCTCCCGAGAAGAGGTTGGATCTTCTTGAGAAACTCACGGTGTATGAGGTTGCGGAAGCGGCCAAGAGGGGCCGTTTTGTTGCCGTTGATCCCTCCGCCACGGCGACACCGCGAGAGCAAAGGGAAGCCAACCTTGACGATATCTCTCGAACCTTCAAGAGCCATGGATCTACACGGTCCTCTTCCCTTCCGCATCGCCAAACCACTCTCAACGAAAATTGGAATCCTAAATTGAAGGAAGAGGTGGATAGGTCGGTTGCCCGATTCTTCTTCCACGACCACATTGCCTTCCATGCTTCGCGGTGAGTTTCCCTTGGCATATACACATTGCAATCTTCCATTTTGTATTCATAATGGGTTATAATTTCTCGACTCTCCATACTAACGCAACATGCTCTATTTTGTGTGGATAGGTCTCCATACTTTCGAACCATGGTTACGAAAATAGGGGAATATGGCTCCTCTTATGTGCCACCTTCATCGGAGAGGCATGCACTTCTCATTTTGTATCGATCGATCATCGATGTTTTATTAGCACATTTCAGCCTATATGACTCATGTTCTTTGGTCTATTTAGTGTAAATTTATGGTCAAAGTGATGCTCTACGTGTGTGGCATGTGTGTAGGTCAAAAAATGCCAAAAAAACTCTTTTTTTTTTGCCGTTCCGACCCCCGTCCTCGTTTCCTGACTTTTACCGTCCCGACCCCGTTCCCGACCCCGACCCCGACCCGCCGTCCCATGTAACTATCCTCTGAGAGTGTGGGTCAGGTCTAGCCAAAGATCGCGAAAAGTCTCTGCTGGTGGCACCGGGAGAGCCTCAAAGATGCGGAAGTAAGGGGCCCGCTAGATGAACCAGAGTGTCAGGCCACTGATGAGCTCCGGACACTCCTCTCTCTCATTGCACCACTCCTGTGGAGTAAGCTCTGTAGCAAGCTGGAGTGTAGGTCGCCCCCCCTGCATCACTATCATCCTGCTGGTGGAAGATAGCTCCAACTGAAGTGCCAGGCCCATGAGGGTGGACGAAGCCGCTACTCCCCAAGTGTACTATCGAGCCGTGGAGAGAGCAGGCATCAGCCGAAGAACATGAAACAACACCTGCTCCGCCAAAGGACACTCCCAAAGACAGTGACGCTGACTCTCTACAAGATGGTCACAGGCTGCACATGCGGCCGAGAGACCACTATGCACTAGCCAGCTCCCAACTGCTGTAGCTCTCTGTGCGACTAGCCACTGAAACAAGGTGACTCGCCCCGGCTGTCTGGAATCCCACAACCTCTCCCAAAAGACTGCCAAGAACTCAGCTATGAGACCCTCCTCCTGCCAATGAGGTGCTGCAGCGGAGCGGGCCTCTCTCTGTGCTGCTAGTATGTGACGTCCCAGTCGAACAGTGTACTGAAAGAACGGGACACATGGGTGGTCTGCAGAAGAGAAAGGGTACCTCCAAAGCCACTCTCCAGGATCCCACTATACTCGTGCTAGTGGACAGCACTCATAAGCTCACAGTCTCCAGTGTCCAGTCTCAAGAGCTACTGGGTCAGGATCGATGACACAAGTCCTCCCACAGATGCCCACCACTCGGATCCTCTGAAAACAGCACTCTGCCACCTGTGGGGCCTCTACTGCAACTCGCTGTAAGCGTCCCTCACCCTGTAACTCGAAAAACAGGGATGGAACAGTCTCTGAGCAGGCCCGGACTGAGATGAGAACCTCAAGTCGTGTGAAGGCTCCCATCCACCTGGGTGCTATTGGCTTGAGAGGTGTGAGCCACTCAGCTGGAACTCCCTCTGAGATGTCCTCGCACATGCTCTGCACCCCTCTCATGCCCTGTAGCTGGAAACCTTGCGACTCCTCTGACAAGCCTGAAAACTCTACAAGTCACCTAAAGAGCGCGTTGGACCCGCTGCCATGGGACCCCAGGAAACATGAGGCCGACTACCAACCAAGTGGCCTCTCTGAGTGCTAACCATGGGGTTCCAAACAAGGGGCTGTCGTAGGCACTCCTCCGTGCAAGTAGGCTGTCCCTGCTCCAGGCCTCGCCGCAAGTGCTCCCACGATCGAAGCAAACTCGCAGCGAAGCGGTCCTCCAGTCTCCTGCTCAAACCAACTCTGCGCATCTCTGTAAAGATCCATCTGGTCGAAGGTCGCCAGGGGCCTCCAGCCTGAGGCACCCTAGCACGAAGCCGTTGTAGCAAGAACTCCTTCCAGGGCTCCTCACGTGGAAGAAGTCCTCTGACTATGAACTTCCCAAGAAGGGCTCTGCTCTGCTGTGCTGGGTCAATGATCCCAAGCCCTCCCTGTGAACAAGGAAGAGTCATGACCTACCAAGCCACTTTGGCTCGGGCTATCTGAGTGTCACGTCCTGACCAAAGGAAGTTCCTGATCAACCTCTCTACCTGGCTGATACAAGAACTCGAGAAGATCCAGCAAAAGTGATGTACCACATAGTCGCCAACACCACCTGGTTGGCCACAACTACTCTGCCAGCCGAAAGTCGTGTTGAGCTCGAGTGTAACGAAGTTCCTCCTGATAGACAGGAGGAGGGGAGCAATCTACTACTCGGGAGACAAGTCTAAACCAACCTCACAGCCCAAGTACCGAACTGCAATCCCTAGAGGAATCCACCTAAAACCATCTCCTGGCGTCCAATCGGGCACAGGAGCAATACCAACCGAGAAAGCCACTGTCTTTCTCCAGTTGATCAGTGCGCCAGATGCACAACAGAAGGTCTCCAGATGCTCACTCCTGTGAAGGTTGGCCTCCTGGCCATCTAAGTACAAGGCTGAGTCGTCAGCAAACTCAGCGTCCAGTAGCTCATCTCCCCGAATAGGGAGTGCTAAGCCCCGTAGACCAACCTGCTGCGACACCAAAAACCTGCTCATCGCCTCAGCATAGAACAGAAAGAGGAAGGGGGCAAGAGGACAGCCCTGTCTGACCAAATGTGTGAGCATGAAACGATCACCTCTACCTCCTGCCAAAAGTACCTGTCTGTGTGCCTGTCTGTACAAAGCTGACACCCCTCTAATCCAAGCATCTGAGAAACCCATCCTCCGTAGAGTGCCCTCTAGAAAGTCCTAGTCAACTCTGTCGTATGCCTTCTCAAAATCCAGAAGAAGAATCACCAAGTCCTAACCACGGAGCCGGGCTAGGGCAGAAGCCTCCCAAAAAGTAAAGATGTTGTCAAGGATATTGCGCTCCTTGACGAAACCTGTCTGAGTCCCATGTATAAGGCTCTCTAGAAGTGGCTGGATCCTCAAACTCAGAGCCTTGGCAAGAATTTTGTAGGCTGAGTTGAGGATGGTGATGGGGCGCCACTGTCGAATCTCATCCAAGGAGCCACCCTCCTTGGGAATGAGGTAAATCGGACCCTCACTCGTGCTGTCAGGCATCACTCCTGTGTGCAAGATGTACTGAAAAACACTACAGAGATCTGGGCCAAGCAAGTCCCAATACTCCAAGAAAAAACTGGGAGTCAATCCATCCTCACCAGGAGAGCTACCATGGGGGAGGGCACTAAGAGCCGTGTGCAGTTCCTCAAGCTGAAGTTGCAGCTCAAGCCTCTGACGCATCTCCTCAATCACAAGGCAAGGCAATTGTGCCCACACCTGCTCCCTGCATGCATCCTGGCGCTCTAACTGAGGCTCTGCAGACAGTAACTCACGGTAAAAGTCAGTAGCAACTGCACGCATATCCTTGGGCTCAAAAGCAACTGACCTGTCGAGCCTTCTCAACTGACTGACCTTGGCATGCGAATGCTGAGGTCCCACTACCTCGAAGAAAGCACCAGTCACTTTGTCGCCCACCTGTGTCCACTAAGATGCCTGTCGATGGAAAGCAAACTCATGTCGCCGCTCCTCTGTGCTAACAGGCTCCTGGCAAGCCTGCTGTAGCTGCTCCTCCAACCAAGGACTGTCTGGATGCTGCTCTTGCATCCTCTGCAATGAAGCAATGCCCCGTCTGAGACACTGCTCCTCTCTCGCTGCAGCCCCCGGAGATCCAAAGACTCCTGGAGAAAGAAACGACTAATCTGAGCTAGTCCTGAGGCCACTCTGACAACAGGAGAATCCTGTCTGTCCAAGCTCTCGGGCTAGAGAGCCTCTTCTCGCTCTCTGAGTGCAGAGTCCAGCAAGACCCTCTCTGGGATGCGAAGCATCGTGCTCCCCCTCCTCTGCCTGTCTGCCACTGTGAGGATCATTGATGCATGGTCCGAGAAGGAAGTCCTTGTCAGAATGCCAATTGTCCCTCCCAAGTCACTGAAATGGTCATTAGTGTACAAGCAATCTATCCGCGATAGATTCACGCCTCCCACTCCTGCGGTCTGAACAAGAGAAGGCTAGGTTGTCTTGGGGCCTAACAAAACTAGAGTGCCGCCACACATCCGAGACCCTCGGAGTCATACAAAACCTCTCCCAAGCTACCATCTCAACTCCATGCACAGTAGCATGGCTACCACCAATCCTGTCAGAAGGGTCCTCCAACATGTTGAAGTCCCCCCTATGCACCAGTGGTCTGCCTGCGGCACAGACTCAACTATCTGTGACCAAAACTCTCCTCGTGCACTCGCCACATTGGGCAGGAAGCCTACAGGGCAACCCTGAACCTGCATAGTAATCCACTGAGCCCTGCCTGGCACAATAATCCCTCTGCCGACAATGGTCTGCTGCAAAGAATCCGCAATAGTCATACATACCCCACCCTAGATGCCTCCAGATCCAAAAGCAGTTGACCAATAAGTATCATATCGTCCACGCAAGAGCTGACCACAACGTCTAATGCGGCTTTCACACAGATGGTGCTCCTGTAGCATAAGGAGATCAATCTCTTCTCCCACAAGGCAGCGCTGAATCTCCTGACGCAGTCAGCCCAGCTGACGCTGAAACTGGGGCCCACCAAGTCCCTGCACGTTCCATGAGATGATCCTCATGGGGAGCGAGAGAGAACAGATGCTGCTGCGCAGCTAAACGTGCTATCTTCGAGGCTGGCTTGGATGGGGAGTAATCCGCATCCGAGCATCCTCTAGATAGGCGTGACTGCAACGAGTGTCTGGCCCAAGCCCAAGTAGGCCGTCTATAAAGCAACCTCCTCTGTCCAGGAGTCCTCATGAATGTGTACATAGCATGGCAAGCACTGCGTATCGGCAAAGAAGTAGTCCACAATGTGTCTACATCCTGCTGTATCTGGAGGGGTCACTGCAAACTTGGCCAGTGGCCACAAAGTCTAAAGCATTGCTGTAACTCCTAGTTCTCCCATGTGGTGAGAGAACTCTAGGACCTGTGTGTGTAACCACCCCAACACTGAGTCGAGAGTCCACTCAGTCTGGTCCTTGCCGCAAAGGGGAAAAGAGAAGCCAACCGCTGAGTCCAAGGCATCTATCCCCCTAGCTGCAAGGAACAGAACATGGACCCTGAAGCAGGCTGCCTCATGGTTTGCAAAGGGGTCACCGAGAAAACAAGTGAAGTCGTAGTATAAGAAGTCCCATCGGCGCCGCATGTCGATGCTCGTCAGACCACAAGGGATAGCTGCAAAAGGAGACGTTTGTACCTGTAGAGAGGGTCGCAAGAAAGGCTGTCCCTCTCTCGCCAAGCGACTCGTGGCAAAGGCGCTACCAAGAGATCTCCTAGCAGCCGGAGATAGCCCTGCCCCCTAGGTTGGCTGTGAAACTGGAGCGGGAGGGGGGGGAGTAGGAGCAAGGGGAAGAGATGGAGAAGAGGGGCGGGCGGGAGCGGCAGAGGTAGAGGGGCGGGGGGAGGAGGCGGCGGGAGGATGATGAGGAGGGGGGAACTCTGGGGGGGGGGGAGGGGCTGTCAAGGGTGAAGCTGAGGTGGGGGCTCGAGCAGGGACCTCATCCTGCTCAAGAGGACCAAAACGGTTCCCCGTGGGAACCCACTGCTACTGGGCAGGCGCCTGAGGACCATTCTAAGTGTCAGGCTGTCGCTGTGGCCCCTGCCGTCATCAACCACGGACCTGGTGCTATCCCTCCTCCGCTGGAGCCCCAAGCTCAGAGGGAGGCTCTGCATGTGTGCGCTGTCTCTGCCTGTGGTGGCTGCTGGCCAGCCCCTGCAGGCTGGGGCTGAGTGTAGTGTAGGGCGAGGCCTGCTCCATGGACAGGCCTTCGCAAGATGGCCCATTTGTCGACAAATGAAGCACTGGTTCGAGAGGCCCGAATACTCCACGCTTTGTCTAAACCAACCCCCACTCACCCGAGGCAGAAGAATGGACTTCGAGAGCGTGTGAGTGTCCCTAACCAGAACGCGAACTGAGGGAATGCCGGCCGCCTTGGCAGCTACTGAGGCTACCGTGCGAGGTGTCTCCGGGACAGTTCCAATCGCTGAGCCTATCATGGACAAAAGTGGTAAGTACTCCCTCCGCAAACTAGGAAAGCAGATGGAGATGGGGATGTCTGCCTCCTCTACCAGAACATCCGAAGCAGGGTCAAAGCCATGTCTCCACTGTCGAAAGTGGACTCGAGCTGCTCGAATGATCAATGGACTCATGGCGATGACCTTGGACGCCATCTCAGAGGTCTCAAACTTGATCTGATACTAGCCTCGTCCGAGTATCTGTACGTCCAAGATCTTGCCCACCTCTGCAAGTAGGCGGGGCCTGGAGAAGGTCACGCAGCTCTCCTCTGCTGGGTCGGGTACCACGAATCTTGCAGATGACAGAAGTCGCCTGCAAGCGCTCTACCTCTACGGCTAGGCTCGCTTGCTTAGTCGAATGGTAGGCTCAGCAGGGTCGGGCGAGGGGGCTTCGGTAGAGTCCCTCTGTGGCGGAGCTGGAGCCTCCATCTGTGTCTGCTGCTGAGTCGAAGAAGGCGGGAAGGACGCGGAGCTCCCAGCAGGCCTTTGGGACAGACTCCTGCGAGCAAAAAAAAAGGGGGGGCGGGGAGGGAGGCAATGCAAACGGGAGAATAAGGGGCGAGCGGCCGGGGGGGAGGATCGGCTGAAGGCGGAAAAGCTAGGGGCGGGCAGTGGTGGGGCAGCGGCAGGGGGGGAAGGGGAGGGCAGCAACGGGGGCAGCGGGGGTAGGCAGCGGGGGGAGCTGTGGGCAAGAGCAGCGCGCAGGGGGCGGGCTGAGGCTGCGTGCAAGGGGAGGGCTGAAAGCAGCGTGCAAGGCAGGGGAGGGGATGGCGAGAGCAAGGGGGAGGGGGGGGCGGACAGCAGCAACGAGCCTTCACCAGGCGTGTGAAACACAATGTTAAATAGGCGGCACAATGTTAACTACGCAGGAGTAATATGAGGTTCATGGAGTCCACTTTTACATCCTTGCCACTCTGAATTTGGCTTGTAATGGCTCTGGTTAGCTGGCTAAACATTCCATCAAAGATCGCACGCCTCATAACAAAGAATTTGACATGTGCAATAAATCGAGAATCCAATAACCCTTCCTTGGACTCAGCCGCTTCAAGTTGTAACAAGCTATAGAAATGGATGTTTATGGGATTAGAGGACAGATTTTTTTTTTCAAAAGAGCCTTCCTCCGTTCTTAAAAAATGAAGACTCGCAACAACCTGCCTTCAGAGGTGAATTTACAAACAAAGTACAAAATATGATAAAAGGTGAACAGTCATAACATTATTATATCATCTCCCAGACTCACTTGAACATAATTTTAGTAGGCCAAAAAGAACTTCCATACAGCCATTAGCTTACGAAGAATTTTATGCCAAGAGACAAGGATCATCCAACTTTATATAGGACAGCCAGGTGTTGTGAAATAAGAAACAACTGTTCACTAGAATGCCCTGCAAAGAGAATAACAAGGAACAAACATATCTAGAAGATTCTGAACGTGCTTGATGAAAATTCCCCTTACTTTTCTTGGAGCAGCCACCATATTTTTCATGTGCTTTGTATCCACACCAGTAAACACTACCGCACCCATTACCCATTGGGTGTTCCGCAAGGTAGCACCTCTGAGTAGTATCTGACTTACATCCAGTGGCATCAACCCTTGACCCTAATTTAGGCACAAAAGATCAGTCATACTGCATCGCATAAATCCTCAAAATAGGGCTAAACTCTTAAATACCTGAAAAGATACTGATCCCTCAAACTCATATAATCTGTTGTTTGGCTGCTCACACTCTATGATCAATCCCGACAACGCATGAAATGACATGTCACCATCTTCTGGATTCAAGGTAGATGACTGATAAAAAGCATTCCGAATTTTAAGATTTGTCTCTCCATCCAGATTTGCAGTCTCAAGATAAGCTAGCCCTGCCACATTCTTAAGGCATCAATCTCAATAGCATCACAATCTGGGACTATCACTTTGACAAGAGGTTGCTTACCCTAATAGTTCACAAGGCACAAAATGTTCAATTTGGAGATCCCTGGAATACGTGTGTGCATGCGTGCGTGAACGATACACGAAAAGACAGAGATGGATTGATTGGGAACTCCTCATGTTTAGACAATACTCATTGGTAGGCTAACTTACTTGATCTATTAAGTTGTTGAGAACCAAACAAGGTTTGTTTCTTATACTCAGTCGGGATAAGTACATTTAATTATGTAGTTTTTGTTAAGGGTACATGTGCTGCCCTCCTTCAATCTTCCCATTAACTCGAATTCAGCATGTACTTACATCTTTATGTGCTCAGAATGGATTCAGAGATCGGCACCTCAACAGTACAACTAGCATTGTCTCATAAAGGTTTATTTCTTATACTCAGTCGGGATATGTACATTTAATTATGTAGTTTTTGTTTAGGGTACATGTGCTGCCCCCCTTCAATCTTCCCATAAACTCAAATTCAGCCTGTACCTACACCTTTATGTGCTCACAATGGATGCAATCAGAGGGTATGCAGCTACTCTAAGTGCCTGGACATGCACGGCCCGCGTACAGACTCACAAGGTCACCAGAACACTTCCTGGGCTACCTAAACCCTAGGAGTAGGAAAAGCTTGTCCGCATGCACATAGGGTTAGATGTGCACGTGACATGAGTTTCACTCGCGTTCTCACTAGTTGAAGTGCAATGCAACAATGCAAATTTTGTGAAGAAGCAAAACTGAAACAACACACGGACTAGAGAGAGACAGCACAAGAGGGGCAAGAGCTGCTCAATCAAGCGTCGATATAATGCAAAGACCCTGACTGACAGTGCACTCAGCTCAAGGCCATAGTCTGTGCTACTATGATACAAGGGGTTGCCAAGGCTAGATAGTGCTGGGCAAAGCGTTGTGCGACTCTAGACTAGAGACTCACTGAAAGACACTATGATGATGATGGATAAGGCATAGTTACAGGGGACCGAGGGAACGGGGCTTAAGGACGGGGGACGGCCGCTTCCAGGACGGGGACGGGTGGGGACGGATGGCAAATGGCCTGCCAAGTGGGAACAGTCAAAACGTCTCGAGGACGACCGGGTGTCACCAGCGTGTGACTACTATCTATCCTTTTTGTTGATTTCTTTCTTATTATCTATTTACTTTCACTTTTTGGAAACACCCCTCGGGAAATCTAACTGCCCTGCATTGCATAGCTAGTGTGAACTGTCCAGAGGGAGTCCAGGCCTGAGGGCAAGAGAGCACTAAGGTTGGACGAGGACTATGGTTAGCCAAGTGGGGTCATTGACTAGCCAAAGTGGAATCCTTTGCTACAGAGGCTACATTTCAGTTCTGGATGTGGCCGCAGTGTACAAAGAGGGTCGGATGACCTAGAAAGATACAATGGCAGCATCTCCTAAAATTTAGGGAACTGCTATTTTTGGACCTGAAAATGTGTTGACGTCATTACCTCCGGAATGACAAGGGAAACATTTTCTTACTTTGCCGTGAAGTCAACTGGGCAACCGGTTGGGATATTTTTAGGCGGCAACCCCGAAACGGGAAAATGCTTGTAAATGTGCCAAGTGGCACATTCTGGTGCACTTGCCTCATGCAACAAGAAGTGGCGCTGAATTTGAAGAGGGGAGAGCCTCATTTTCAGTTTTGTCACAGGTTAAGAGCTATGGAGTGCTTGCTTTCCCTCTTATGCACAGTGCGGTGCCAGGAGTGATGCCCTGCACGCTACGCATTGCCCTCTCTCTCCCCTTTGGCAGTATGTTATGCCCCTCTAGTGGGCTCTTCATTTGACCAATGTACAGTTGTGTGGGTTCATGCGCGATTGCCGAGGCAAGAGCCTCTTGCACAGGTACTGGATTAGCTAGCGGCTAATCCCCCCGCAGGTACAGGTGAATTCGAAGAGGTTTCACGCCAGAAATCTCGTCCGATTCAAAGGGCAAGTAGCCCTACGGGTGCGGGAGCTCGAGGACTTGCTACGGATGCGACCGGCACGTGAAACGGAGCCCAAAGCAGTAAATTACAGCCTGCTGTGTATTTTTGTAGGTTTAGGGTTTTGGCCCTAAACAGACCCTAATACCCCCAGGAGGTTCGGGGACGCAAGGGAACCGCTGTACAGGTGATTTGCGCATTTTCAGGGCTGAAAACAGAGAATTCAGCGTGCTGCAGATTCTCGCCAGGTTTTGCAAAGTGCCCGTATGCGTCGGGAAAGTCAGTCAATGCGTGGGAATACTGACTGTGAAGGGTTCTAGTACAGTTATGCTGCCGAAATCGGGCTGGAACAGTGGAAATTCAGCCGAATTTGTGCGGGGCAGCTTGTAGGGAACCACAACGTTTATTCCCTCTTTTGAACAATAAAGAAATACCGAAAGGGGCGCCTAAGTTAGGGGCCAATCTGGTGTCGGTCTACTCATACAGGTGCAATCTAGCAACCTGTATCCCTCTCCCCTTTGTTGTGTCTTGAAAGTACAGGTAAAATAGACGACTAATAATGGGTGAAAGCTAAATCAAGGTTTGAAGTAAAGTCTACCGCCCTTTTTGGATTGAACAGGCCGGTTTCATGGTTCCATCGACGGGATTAAATCACTTTTTCCCATAGAAGTGAGCCTTGGTCAGATTGGGCTTGAAGACACAGGGGATCATAGACCAGACACAGGGAATTGCAATTATGGCTAACAGACCAGATGATGTGACTGAAGAGGTTTCGTCTTCACAGGGTCAACAGACACATGAAGTGGGTGAGTCCTCAAGACCACCACAGACAGATGATGATATATTCAAGACCCAGTTGGCTACTGCTGTGGCTATGTTCACACAAGTAATGCAGAACCCGAGGTTTTTAGCCTTTCTGCAACCTCCTATTCCGTCTCAGCAAGTTGGGTCACTGGATCATATTCAAAAGCCTGTTAAGGCTCGAGCACAAGTGATTCATACCGCACAGTCAATGGAAACACTTGTACACTTGACGGAGAACATGCAGTCTCCACAACCTATGCCTAAGGTGCAAGAACAGGTGGCTGAGATGCCAGTCTTTCAAGCTGTACCAGTTCAGCCCGCCACCTTTTAGCAGCCTATAGCTGGTTCTAATGGGCAGGGAAGCAACCTACAGGCTATGCAACAGGTCTTCCCACCACCTTCAGTACACCCTGGCTATTTTGGAGGTGGATCCGTATTCCAGAGCATGGCTGGTCATGCACCTGGAAATCAGTTTTACACACCAGGAACAGTGTTTGGCGGTGCTCAAACGATGATGCCTAACCCCATGTATGGTGTCACAGGCATGCTACCAGGCTTTCAGAGCACTCAGGGCCAATTTGGGATGCCACAGGCAAATTTTGGTATGGCTGGAATTACAAATCAGCAGCCAAATATGGCATTTCCAGGTCAAGTTAATAGCGGCCAAGGAACACAGATGAGCCCTAATAGTGTTCCCCTGTTTCAGTCACTTCCATATGACAATTTAACGCCGCTGGAGAGGCCAACTCCGTACAAAGAAGGTGGCAAAGGTGTGTCTTTCACGACCTTTATAAGGTTTGATGACAGGAAGAAGGCTCTTTCATTCCTCCAGCAGTTTGACAAGGCCTATGCAGGGGGAAACTTTACAGAGGCTTCAAAGGTCCGCAAGGCAGCCACTTTCTTGACAGGGAATGCAGGACAATGGTGGACAACTTTATTGCTTCAAGGGCAAGCTCCGTCCACATGGATTTACTTTAAGCAGATTTTTGCAGCAGCATGGTTATCTGATGTTTTCGAAGCAGATGTCATGACAGAATGGCACGAGCTTAATGCTGCCACTTGCAGAAATCTGGATGATTACAATCGGAAGTTTTGGAAAGCTCTACTTCCAGTAACTTCCTATAGGTTTGTGCCATTGACAGAACAGATTGAAAAATACTGTTGTGGCCTACCCAAAGGATTGAGAAAATACTGCACGAAGACAAAAGTCACTACTTTGACGCAGCTCATCGAGGTAGCAAACACTGGCAATGGTTTGCTCAAGGGAGAAGATTGTGAATTTAACACTGGCGTCAAGGCAGGATCAGGCGAGAAAAATTCAGCCAAGAAGCACGTTCCCAATGAGGCTCCTAAAGGGACTCAGGAGTCGGCCAACGCAGGGAAAGACAAAGCTATGGCTGAATCAGAAAAAGGACCAGCAAAGAAATGGAAAAGACGTTTTCCTCGCAAGTCAGAAGAGCAAAAGAAGGTCCTGAGGACAGAGAACAAATGCTTTATATGTGAGCAGCCTGGCCACATTGCTTACAATTGTCCTACAAAGAAAAGGCCAGCTGATTCTGAAGACAAGGAGAACAGGAAAGGAAAGAAGCCCATGGCTGGTCTAGTGCCAGATATGGTGGGCGACAAGCCAAATTCAGATGCAAGTGAGCTTTGCAGAGCATGCGGAAAGGTCAGGGATCAAACAGTGCTTATCTTCTTTGATCCAGGTGCCAAAGCCAACTTCATTTCCCCAGAATTGGCTTCAAAGTTGGGAATCAGACCTGTAGAGATGGGGTATACAGCAGAGGCAGGTTTGGCATGTCCTGGCCATACAGAGGCTGTGACACCCATCATTGGAAAGTTGCGTCTACATATCCAGTCCTATGTAGATGCTGAAGAATTTTACATCATGCCACTGGACGGATGTGATGTGTTGTTAGGTATTCCTTGGTTGTTTCGTGTACAGGGAATCATGGATGCCTACAACAAAAAGATCACTGTACAGAGCAGGGGAAAGACTCACATTCTGGATGTAAAGCTTAAAGGGGAGTCTATTCCTACTGTATCAGCTTCTGCTATTACTTCTGTAATGAAAAAGCATCTTTCTGCGTACTTGGTTTTTGCACGTGAAGTGTCACATTGTGATGAATCAAATTTATCTGTGCTAGATAAAGAAAGGTCAATGTTTTTACAACAGTATAGTGACTGTTTTTCTGATTCATTACCGTCTCAATTACCGCCAGAGAGACCCGAGGACCATGCGACAGATTTGGTGCCAGGCAGTAGCCCACCAAATAAGCCTCCGTACAGGGTTAGTGCGGCTCAGCAGAAAGAGATAATGGGCCAAGTACAGGAGTTGTTAGAAAAGGGGCTGACTCAACCCAATTCATCTCCATTCTGTTCTCCAGTGTTGTTGGTGCAGAAAAAGGATGGCTCATGGCGTATGTGCATCGACTACCGTGCACTGAACAAGAATACCATCAAGAATAGGTTCCCTATACCTAGAATTGATGATATTCTGGACAAATTAGAAGGAGCAGCTATGTTTAGCAGGATAGATCTAAAGAGTGGGTACCATCAGATCCGCATTAGATCAGAGGATGTGCACAAGACTGCTTTTAGAACGACGTTTGGCCTTTACGAATTTTTAGTGATGCCCTTTGGTCTCACGAATGCTCCTGCTACGTTCAATAGGATGATGGACAGAATTTTCCGTCCACACCAGCAGTTTGTTGGTACATTCTTTGATGACATGATAGTCTACTCAAAGAATGAAGAGGAGCATAGGCATCACTTGGCCATTGTGTTCAAAGAGCTACGCAGTCATAGGTTGCTCATCAATGCAAAGAAAAGTGAGTTTTTTCTGGAAGAGATTCACTTTTTGGGACACATTGTCTCAAAGAATGGTGTCAGAATGGATCCTGCAAAAGTTGAAGCGATCAAGTCATGGCCAAATTTGAAGACGGTGCATGATGTCCGAAGCTTTTTGGGACTATGCTCCTATTACAGAAGGTTTATCCGAAATTTCGTTGAGATTGCTTCACCTTTACATGCTCTTCAAAAGAAGGCAGTCACCTTTAGATGGACACAAAAAGAGATTTCAGCTTTTAATCTCTTAAAGGAAAAGATGACTTCGGATCCAGTCATTGTGTTGCCAGATCTTAGAAAGTCATTTGTGGTCCAGTGTGATGCCTGCGGTAGTAGCATTGGTGCAGTGCTAATGCAAGATGGCAGGGTAGTAGCCTATGAGAGCAGAATATTTTGCAAGGGCCAGAGATGACCATGCAAGTCTATGAGAAAGAGTTACTGGCTGTGATTCATGCGCTCTTAAGTTGGAAACACTACCTGCTAGGTGCAGACTTTGTTGTCCAAACGGACCATCAGACCTTGCGGTACTTCTTGACACAGACAAAGTTATCTGAGAAGCATATGCGATGGGCAAATATCTTGTCCATGTTTCATTTTCAGATTGTGCATGTGGAAGGCAAGAAGAACGTTGTGGCTGATGCCTTGTCAAGGAAGCCACAAATTTCAGCTGTGTCGATTCCTTATCATCATGAACTTGATGATATGAGAGAACAGTATGCAAATGATGAAGATTTTGCAAGGGTCTTCGAGCAACTAATGGATGGACAACGTCATGAACACTATCTTCTTAGAGACGGGTTCATGATGATGCATGGCAGATTGTGTGTCACAAAGCCATTGTGACGCAAAGTTATGGAAGAGAGTCATATCCCACCGTATGCAAGGCATCGTGGTATCGATGCTACAGTTAAAGCGGTTGAGACATTCTTCTATTGGCCTACATTGAGAAGGGATGTGGATGCCTTTGTGCGAGAATGCCTAATATGCCAAAAGGTCAAGTTTGACAGGCAAAAGGCACCAGGGTTATTGCAACCACTACCTATTCCAGATAAACCATGGGAAAGTATTGCTATGGATTTTATCTTTGATCTTGCGAGAACGCAGACAGGAAACGATGGTATTTGGACCATTATTTGCAGATTCAGCAAACAGGCTCATTTTATTCCTGTCAGGAAGAAGATAAAGCCAGATCAAATGGCACGCTTGTTTATGAGCAATATTTTCAAGTATCATGGCATGCCACAGTCGATTGTTAGCGACCGTGATCCACGCATGACAAGTTTGTTCTGGAGAGGCTTGTTTGAGAATATGGGCACAACGCTCAAATTCTCTTCGTCATTTCATCTTCAAACAGATGGGCAGTCAGAAGAGGCCAATTCTACTATCCTAGATCTGCTGAAGTGCTATGTGTCAGAGCATAAAGGAAAGTGGGAGCAGTATTTGCCATTGGTGGAGTATGCATACAATAATACAGTGCATTCATCAACTGGCAAGGCACCTTTTGAGATAGTTGAAGGTGGCAAGAAAGTTCCTCCCATACTGCATACAAAGGACAAGATATTTGAAGCAGATAAGTATGTTCAGGACATGGATGAAATGTACAAGAAGGTCAAAGTGGCCTTAGAGAAGACTCAAGCAAAACAAAAGAAAGCAGCTGATCGTCACCGTCGTGAAGTGGTATATTCACTTGGTGATTGGGTGCTTTTACGCTTTGAAAAGGCAAGGTTAAAGAAGATGAAGGGCAAGGAAAGACTGTTTCCAAAGCTCAGCATGCGTTACTATGGGCCTTTTCAAGTATGCGACATAATCAGTGATGTTGCATATAGGCTGAAATTGCCCGACAGTTGGAAGATTCGCAATGCGTTTCATGTGAGTCTTCTCAGACCCTATGTGGGCGATGTGCCAGAAGATATGCCAGCTGAAGATCAGCCGGAAGTCGAGAAACTTGACGAGATCTTGGTCCCTGAACAGATTTTGGCACACAAAGAAATGAAAGTGAAAAGCAAGGTTGCTAGGCGTTACTTGGTAAAGTTCAGAAAATATCCACCAATGGATGCTAAGTGGATGGAAGAAGGTGAACTTGCAGAGTCACCAACTGTGTTATCACTTTACCTGGAAGCCTTCGATTTGCAACCTACCTTGACCCCTTGAGTTTCAAAGCTACATGGATTGTCAGTGTGACAATGGCTTCTGAAACAAATGATGTACAAGGTATTTAAAGTGAGCTCAAATGAAATACCTGTTACATGAATGTTAGAGCTGTACAGATTGTCAGTTTGGCAATTGCTCTTATGGAATGTCCAAAAGTTTGGTTAGTGCTATAGAAGTGAGTATTTCTTGTCAGTTTGTCAAGGATACAGTGATTACTTCTATTAAAGAGTACATGTGTAACTGCATTCTTAAACTGTCGGTTTGGGTATGCTCCAAAGTGTTACGGGATCCAACGTGTACTATAAGACAGTGGCAAAATGTGTAGCTACCATTTTGTCATTGGAAAGTTAGTGACTCAAAGCAATGGCAGAGTGCGAAGCTACCACTATGTCATTGGGACAGGGTTCACACGCAGGCAATACATGAGTCGACGAGGTGTTGAATACACCAGGGTTGACAATGAGCATGTATGTGTCGTATATGTGTCGACAGGTGTTGAATACATCAGTGTTGACAATGAGCATGTACGACATAGATGCAAACGAGGACGTTTGAGATTTCAAGAGGGGGGTATGTCACCAGCATGTGACTACTATCTATCCGTTTTGTTGATTTCTTTCTTATTATCTATTTACTTTCACTTTTTGGAAACACCCCTCGGGAAATCTGACTGCCCTGCATTGCATAGCTAGTGTGGAACTGTCCAGAGGGAGTCCAGGCCTGAGGGCAAGAGAGCACTAAGGTTGGACAAGGACTATGGTTAGCCAAGTGGGGTCATTGACTAGCCAAAGTGGAATCCTTTGCTACAGAGGCTACATTTCAGTTCTGGATGTGGCCGCAGTGTACAGAGGGTCGGATGACCTAGAAAGATACAATGGCAGCATCTCCTATAATTTAGGGAACTGTTATTTTTGGACCTGAAAATGTGTTGACGTCATTACCTCCGGAATGACAAGGGGAACATTTTCTTACTTTGCCGTGAAGTCAACTGGGCAACCGGTTGGGATATTTTTAGGCGGCAACCCCGAAACGGGAAAATGCTTGTAAATGTGCCAAGTGGCACATTCTGGTGCACTTGCCTCCTCATGCAACCAGAAGTGGCGCTGAATTTGAAGAGGGGAGAGCCTCATTTTCAGTTTTGTCACAGGTTAAGAGCTATGGAGTGCTTGCTTTCCCTCTTATGCACAGTGCGGTGCCAGGAGTGATGCCCTGCACGCTACGCACTCCCCTCTCTCTCCCCTTTGGCAGTATGTTATGCCCCTCTAGTGGGCTCTTCATTTGACCAATGTACAGTTGTGTGGGTTCATGTGCGATTGCCGAGGCAAGAGCCTCTTGCACAGGTACTGGATTAGCTAGCGGCTAATCCCCCCGCAGGTACAGGTGAATTCGAAGAGGTTTCACGCCAGAAATCTCGTCCGATTCAAAGGGCAAGTAGCCCTACGGGTGCGGGAGCTCGAGGACTTGCTACGGATGCGACCGGCACGCGAAACGGAGCCCAAAGCAGTAAATTACAGCCTGCTGTGTATTTTTGCAGGTTTAAGGTTTTGGCCCTAAACAGACCCTAATACCCCCAGGAGGTTCGGGGACGCAAGGGAACCGCTGTACAGAAGATCTGGCACATTTTCAGGGCTGAAAACAGAGAATTCAGCGTGCTGCAGATTCTCGCCAGGTTTTGCAAAGTGCCCGTATGCGTCGGGAAAGTCAGTCAATGCGTGGGAATACTGACTGTGAAGGGTTCTAGTACAGTTATGCTGCCGAAATCGGGCTGGAACAGTGGAAATTCAGCTGAATTTGTGCGGGGCAGCTTGTAGGGAACCACAACGTTTATTCCCTCTTTTGAACAATAAAGAAATACCGAAAGGGGCGCCTAAGTTAGGGGCCAATCTGGTGTCGGTCTACTCATACAGGTGCAATCTAGCAACCTGTATCCCTCTCCCCTTTGTTGTGTCTTGAAAGTACAGGTAAAATAGACGACTAATAATGGGTGAAAGCTAAATCATGGTTTGAAGTAAAGTCTACCGCCCTTTTTGGATTGAACAGGCCGGTTTCACCGGGGATGGTAGGGGACTTTTTTTTAAAATTTTAAAAACTGACTGTTTCTAGTGGCTAGCCTTCTCAGACCCTGCCCCTATTCTTCATGGACTTTTCACTTCTTACCCACCCATGCTATCTTACCCCCTCTCCCCAGTTTGGTATCAAACGAAGATAGCTAGATATACATATCATGATTGCACTCCTCGAGCATGAAGCTTTACATCCATAGATTTCGGGCTCCATTCCCTCACAATTGTGTAGTGCCTCCTACCTCCTAGTCTAGTTCACTTTATTTCTTAGCACTGTCTTTGAGTCTTTAGAAAAAAAAATTGGATGGCCAAAGTACACACCCATGTACATCAATTTGTCTCATAGGCCTACCTCCTAGTCTAGTTCACTTTATTTTGTAGCACTGTCTTTAAGTCTTTAGACCCTTTTTTTTGAATGGCCACAGTACACACCCATGTACATCAATTTGTCTCATAGGCCTACTTCGGCCTTTATAAGAAGGTAGTGAATGTTTTCTTTCGTTTTTTCTTTCTATCAAGTACCTCCACCAAAGAATGGCGGCCTTTACACCATCCATGCACTCTAGCATAATTCGAAACGCTTAAAAAGCTTTCCTTATGTAACGAGAAACATAGAGAGAGAATAGTGTCTTGCTCTTAAGGAAAAATAAGAAGCACCAGCTAATATGTTTCCCTATAAAGCACAATAAGTGCAGGAAGCACCAACGCTGTGCCTTTCAGTAAGCAATAGAGATACTGGAAGTGCTTAAGTTAGACATTTATGTGTGGTACGCATTATGAGACAATGCTAGTTGATAGTGATAGCCGTTTTTCGGCTCTCCATAATTGCCATAATGAGCTACCTCACCCTATCAAAATCTTCTAAACACTGTGGCTATTCTTACCTTTTTATTGTACATAGGCGTGTGTGAGTTATAGGACTTTTCCCATATCTTCTTAAGACCCTCAGCTCCCTAAGCTAGTTGAGCCAAAAAAATAAATAAAAACAAAAGCCAAACTATATTATTGCCCATTGGTGTGTAAATATTTTATTGTATATAGGGCCTAAAAATAAAGAATTTACATAATTATTTTGGTATTTATTTAAATATGTCTACTTAGGTGTGCGTTATTTTTCTAAATATGCTATGTACATTTACTCACCATTACCATAATTTTTCTTACCTATGTGTTCTATAAAACATCATTTCATGCAAGCTTCTCTTTTTTTTTTGTGAATCCACTCCAAAGAAAAACCGTGAAAAATACCTTTCACTATCAGTCATTACCTTTTACTAAATTTCTCTTTTCTACAAGTATTTCTTCTTATCTCTTGTAAATAAATATACATCAATAAAAAAAATGAGGGCCCTCTTCATTTCATTCCCTATATTTTCATATATTTATTTTTTATATATATAGCCCACACTATTCTAGATTCCATGAATTGTTTATATATACTAGCTTGTTTTTTTTCCACCATATCCATATATTATATTTATGCATAATCGACAATCATACATATTTTCAAACCCCTGAGAATCAATTAGATCATGCTCTAATGCAAAGAGGTGCTCACCTTTGAAGCCATATGCAAATTCAACAAAAAGGAGGCCACTAAAGACTTTTTTGTGAAGAAAATAAGGTATTTTGGTGAGATGTTTTATATCCATCTCCACTCTGAAATTGAAACGATAGTTAAAAGACAAAATGTGGACCAAGAGCTGAATAATCACCTCAAAGATTTTCATACTTTTTTGAGCTACCACCGGTGAGGTATGATTTTTTATTGGACCCCAGTCTGCCCACATTTCTCACAAGTAACCCATAGTCTTCTCTCACCTCTTTCCACACTTCTACACACACACACATACATACTCATTCCTCTCAATCCCTACTTAAACGTGCACCTTCCATGGTTTCTCTCACCTTCTTCACCATTAACCGCCCCTCTTACTTCCATAGCTCTCATATGAGCTCTACATGTACATACACCATCTCTATGCCTCTCTTTATTACTTCCAAAGTACAATTTCATCTTACCCCTTCTCTATATACATAAAATTCAGCATGTAAACCATGCTTAACCTCTGCAAATTGGAAGATCTCATCAACCGAATTGCCATTTTCATCGCGATAATCAACCTTGGCGGCGGTGGTATAAAGAAGAGAAGAAGAAAAAGATGATCGATAATCATTTTGAGAACCTACACAAGTAAATCCAAAACTTCTTCAAGCTTCACCATCACAAGGATTTCCTCACTTCATTCAACCATCCACATCATTCTACCCATTGTAAATATATCATTAACTTTCTAGTGATTACTAACACTAACCACTAATATACTAACAAAAAATAGCCATTGACCTAACCATAAAGACACCTCAGCTCAAGCCTACATATGCATAGTAACTCTCTCTCTCTCTCTCTCTCTCTCTCTCTCTCTCTCTCTCCTTACTTAAAACTCTACTTTCACCTTATCTATCATCAATAATACTTTCTTCTGAGCCCACATCCATGACTCGAGCAGACAAAGAAAGCCCGCAATGTTTTGATATTAAAAAAAAATCATAATCTTGATTTGTTAGCTTGTAAATTAGGATTTCCAATAATCTTAATGAGGAGTCTCCAACCTATAAATAGGCCCCTCTCCTTCTTGTAAAAGTAGCCCCAATATCTCACATAGCACCCCAATACTCTATGCGTGAGGAGAGACTTAGTTGTAGTAATCACTTTGTGAGCTTCACTTTGGTGTGAGAGAAGCTTTCAAGCTACACATTGCAAGTGAGAGAATGTAAGTTCAAAAACTCAAAACTACTATTGTATATGTTCCTCCATCATCAATAAATTAGGTTTGGTGCATCAAAGGCGTGATTCGACGTTCAAATCTTCTTTCTCCACGTGTGCAATACGGTTTGGTGAATTCAAGGTGACTTGTGTATTTTAAGTTTCTATCATTTGATTTTGTTTGAGAAAGTGTTTTAGTGTGTTTTCATTGTCAATTTTGTGTCCATTGTAAGAGAATATTGTGATGAGAGGTCTCCCACACCCTAAGACAGTGTGTGTGTGTGTTGGCAATGTTTAGCATTCACTAAACATTGAGTTAGCTTTGTACAAGCTCTACGATAGCATCATAACGAACCATCTCCATTTGCAAGTCACAAACAAGGTATTACACAAGTTCCATTTCTCTCTCTCTCTTCCCTTTTCTCTAGCTCTCTCTGCTCCATTTGGTGTGTGTCTTGGTGTGAAATTGCTTGTGTGTGTTTTGTGGCACATCTTCTTGGGTGTGAAAAAAATCTCTCTTCTTGCATCCTAGTTCGCATACCATAACTAGGTGGTGCCCCTTCACTTGTTTGGTTGTGGGTTTGTTGTTGTTGTTTCTTACTTGTGGTTGTCCCAACCATAGTTACCCGGAACGCGGAACGGGAACAGTGACGGGATCCCTGCGGAACGGGGGAACGGCTAGGGATCCGGAACGGAAACGGCGCGGAACGGGAGGTATAAAAAACACCCAAATAGTGTATTTTTTAGCTCCTTGTGTTTAAATACAAGGAGTATTAGAGTGCTTTGATTGTAATACTCACAAAAAACTCGTTTTGAAGACCATTCAACCTTGCTATGACTAGATGATGATGATGAGAGAGAGAGAGAGAGAGAGAGAGAGAGAGAGAGAGAGGGAGAGACTCGAGAGAGTGAGAGGGAGAGGGAGAGATTTGAGAGAGTGGGAGGGAGAGGAAGAGAGCTTGAAGGCGTGAAGCCTTGAGCCTTGAGAGAGTGAGTCTTGAGAGGGAGAGATCTTGAGAGTGTGAGAGGGAGAGAGCTTGAGCCTTGAGGATTAGCTTGTGGAGAGAAAGGGGGAGGGGGGTGCATTTTATGAGTCCTTGAGGCCTTGCACACTTCAAAAAGAAGCGCAAACATTTACTTCAATTTTTTTAATTTTTGCCAAATTTGTTTGTAGCCGTTGGCCGTTCCAGGGGCCAACGGCTATTCCGGAACGTTCCGGGGGCGTTCCGAAACGTTCCGGAATGGCCGTTCCGGTTTGCACTGGCCACCCGGAACATCAAACGTTTCGGGACGTTTCGGAACGTTCAGGAAGGGAACTGCCCCCCGGAACGCCAGAACGGGGGCTAGGGGGCGTTCCCCGGTAACTCTGGCCCCAACCCCAATTGAGGAGCACGGGAGCCTTGAGGGGTGTTTAGAGGTCGCTTCTCTTGTTGCCCGTCCCAAACGGCCTCAATAGCATGAGCATTTTAAACCATAGGAACCCAATTTGTTGTAGCACATGAACCACCTCTTAAACGCCATTTATTTTATAAATGACTTTATTTTATCAGAATCGTGGAGCCTCTTCTGAGCCTGCTCGACCCATTTCCACGCATCTATAAAAGGAGACACAAGGCCAGGGCGCCATGAGAAGGCAGAAGGGACATAGAGAGCACAGTGTCCGGTGACAGCATACTCTCCAACGTTTCTCCTCAGCAAGGACTTGCGTTTTGAATCAACAAGTCCTGCGGTTTTAGCCCATTAAACCAACGTCGTTTTCAATATCAACCTTTAGCCTCGCAAGAACCTGCACCGTCGGTTGCAGATCCTCGCCGTCACAACCCCAGCACCCAAATCAGCCTAGCGTTTTCAGTTTTCAGCACAAACCAGCCAACATTTTGAAGATTCAGCACAGATCAGCCAGCTTTTCTGTTTTCAGCCTTAAGCAGTCAGCGTTGTTGCAGTCCTCAGCCTTGCAGGCCTCGGCAGTGGCAGATCAGCCCTTGACTCGTAGGAGTAGCAAATCCACAGCATCAGATCTTAGCATTTTCAGATTTCATCCATCATTGTCGTCGTTGACATTGTCGTCATCAAGCAGCACAACATCTAGAAGCATTGTACCAAACTTTGTGCAATCTAAAGAAAATACCTCTCTAGCAATAGAGAGGGGGGCCCTTGGAGGGGGGCTTGGGACCCCATCTCGTGTCATCTGGCTCTCTCTAGCACTCTCTTGCACTCTCATTCATAGTTTGCATTACACTCTCTTGTTTCGGTCATTGCACGTTCTCTCATTAAGTCAAGGAAGGCTCTCCCTTACCGTTCGTAAAAGGAACCTTGAGCACCACTGATCACTCATTGTGAGCCATACACCATCATTCACTTCCGTTGCACATAACATTGGTATTAGAGCTCTTTGGCAGTGTTCGGTATCCTCACTCAAGGAAAGAAGCACAAGGAATTTTTTGCTTGTTGTGATCGCACGTAACCCAAGACCATTTGGGTGTGTCGATCCCTAATCTGTGTTTTTGAAGAGTGGTAGGTAACACAAGAAAGAAGGGCTTGTTCAGCCTCCCCTCGTTCCTCTTTTCCACTCATTGAGAACGGACCTTGCACTTGGCAGTAGGCCGATCAACATGAGGTGGGAAAAAGAAACCTTGGTGTGAGCGCAAGGCCGTCAAGGGGTGCACCCGCAAGAAGGAGTCAAGCTTGGGTAAGAGAAAAGCCTTCTTAAACGTAGATTGCAAACCAAGAACCTCAAGAACTCAAGAACTCAAGAACCCCAAGAACTGAGTGCATGATCATCACCCGAAGCGGAATGGATACTTTGCGTGATGGTGATGAGAGTGTATAGCAGGGCATTAGTGTCACTCGCACAGGACAGGCAGTTAGTCACAGTTGGTCGGGTTTCACACGACTCTCTTGCCAGGTCGGTGACACGTGGCAGGGATACAGCTGGTGGTCTAGTCGACACCATGGCCAGCGCACCACCACCACAGTTCAGAGATAGGCTTAGCTAGAGTGGATATTTTGCAGCCGTTGGTGGCTCTTCATGTTAGTATCTATCCGTAGTGGGTTTGGATCAGTGAGACAGATATATGGTCAGTAGTCTGAGTCTATTATCTTGAGTTCATGTACAGCACGTCTTCACGTCTTCCCTGCACAGCTGAGCCTCGACACCCCCATTGTACCATGAGTTCTTGGCTGGAGCTAAGTGTGTTGCCACGCCAGAGTCTATATTGGTTTCTTTGAGTTAGTGGATGCTCATATTGTTTAGGTTTCAGTATTGAGTCTTGCTATTGTCGTTCTGTTCTTCATTGCCTTCTGTGTTGTGGAGTGAGATCTCACGCACAGTGCACCGAGGAGCACCCACTACAGAGAGCACGAGACATTATCTCCACTACGGGTGCTCTCATTTTTGGCACGCCCGGTGGGACCTCAACTGAAATCTCACTCTATGTAGAGAGCAGAGTCAAGTCGAGGAGCTGCTGGGTTTCAGCTCTCTACATGTCTTGCTCTATTGGGTTCGACTGGGTCGGCTTAGTCTTAGTTCTAGACCTGCTGGTCTAGTCTCTCTGGTCCAAGTCCAGCCAAGTGGTCAAGTCACTTGCCTTGGTCTAGTCTCTCTCGTCCAAGTCCAGCCAAGTGGTCCAGTCTCTCTCTCGCCTTGGTCTAGTGGCGATTGGACCAGTTTTCAGCAAGTTAAAGGTCTTCGTGCCCAAAGCTTGGGTGGACTTTTGGTTAATGCATGACACATACAAGGCAGTCAAAAGAGCGACAAAGCCCACCATTAAGGCCTTTGAAGTATTACCATAGGAAGCGTCAACCCTTCGTGCTAAGTAGAAGTCCACCAGCCCCATTACCCCTACCTTCCCCTGCAGCTACCTCCAGTTCCTCAACCAGTTCTACACCTCCCAGTCACCCCATCAATAAACTTCTCATCCACGGTGTTACAGCAAGCTCCAGTGCAACAAGCTCCAACACAGACAGCCATGGAGGAGCTCACAAGAGTTCTAGCTAAGGTGAATATTAAGTTTCCGACTTTCAAGGCTCTCTCCACAGAGGATACCGACAACCATGCCCGGAGGTTTGTTTCTCTCTGCAGAGGTCGTGGCCTCAACCGAGATCATGGCTTCTTAGAACTATTCCCATCTACCTTGGATGGATTAGCAGACAAGTGGTACAACCAGTTTGCAGAGAACCACTTTACTACTTGGGCTACATAAAGACAACTATTTTGTGAAGCTTTCAGACCAGGCGACTTCCAAGAGAAGGTTCTGGATGAGTTGGCCAACCTGCTGCTTCAGCCCAAAGAAACTTTTGCAAAACTCATGACCCGAACAAAGTCTCTGGTCGCCAAGCTTCCTCAACATCCAGGTGAGTTTATGGTCAAGAAATGGGTAGAGAAGGCTCTTCCAAAGACTTCTCAGCAAAAATTCAGAGAGAATCTCCGACCAGGCGCCACCCTGGAAGAGTTTGTTGCGGTTGCTACTAGGATAGAGGGGGCAAGGAAGCAATTTACCGACTCTTCTCAGGTAGAGACTACCTCTGTACTCTTGGAGAGTCCATCTGACCCTTTGACTTCTTTATGTAGGGAGCTTGAAGCCCTAAAACTACAACACGCTCTTCAAGAGAAGAAATCAATCTCTCTTAGACAGGAGAAGGCCCCACATCACGAGGCTTTGAATCAAATCAAGAGGGAGCTAGAAGAGCTTAGGTCTAAGCAAGAGACTAAGGCTATGGTATGGGCAACTCATGCCGCTCTCCAGGACACCCTCCACACGACTCTCCCCTTCGTGCTTATTGCCACTTCTCCGAAAAGTCTGGACATGAAGACAAGGATTGCTACTATATCAAGGGATTGCGGCAAATACAACAAAGTCTCGGTCCTTCTCTCCAACAAGGGCTAGCACCAACAACCAATATGGTTTCCCCCTATGGCCATCCAAATTACATGCCACCTTTGCTCAATACCCCTACTGTCCAAGGTATGTCAGGTACTTTTCTGTCTCAAAATTTTTATCATACTCATGCTCCTGCAACCCCTCAGAGCTTCTACACCTCAGCTTCCAACTCCATGCAACAAGAGCAGAGACCGCCACATCCCCCGTTTCATCCATCAAATCGGCCCATCTTATGCTACAAATGTGGAGAATATGGGCATTACCAAAGCAAGTGTCCTTTACCTGAAGGGTCTCCTCCTTGCCGTCATTGTCCGGAGTCTAAGGACCACTGAAATAAGGATTGTCCCAAGCAAAGGGCGTCCTCATCTTCAGGCCCAACTCAGAACCAACAAGAATTCACATTCCCGAAGATCAATTTGATCATAGTGAACACCATCCCTCAGCCAACACCTGCTACTCATGCGGTTAGGCCACAACAAGTGGGGGAGCCCGCTGGCGTCCTCACTCGGGCACAAAGAGCAGCTCGTGGTCTCTGCTTGCCAACAGGTCCATCTCGTTCATCTCCACTCCCACAACCTGACCCAACTGATGAGCCCTTCATTGGTGCTAAGAGCAAGCCAGTCTCTATGCTATCTGACATTGATGGAGCCTTCTTAGAAGCAAGGGCTGATTTGCAACAGGTCAAAGTTCTAGAGGAAGCCCAGATCGAAAGAGCTAAGCCCACAATGGAAGCAATCTTGAAGGACACCTTTCAGCCAGTCTCTTTACGATATGCTCCGGCTCAATGCAAACCTCAGAAGTGACACCCTTTTAGCTATTCAGTCTCTGTATCCGGGTGCAGGGCCTAGTGGCGGGCACCTCCCCGTACAGCCCTTAGAGTCGTACATGATTTCCTATCCAACCGCTCCCCTCACCGATTACAAAAGTCCTCGTCTCACTGTATCTATTCTTGGGCACAAATTCTCTAGCATCATAGTCGATGGTGGATCTGGGATCAATCTGATGCTAGAGTTCACTATGTTGGCTTTAGGATTGCAGCCTACCCGCCCTGCCCCCTTCACAGTTACATTGGCTGACCAAAGGACAATCTACCAAGTGGGCATAGTAGACAAGGTGCCTATGCAGGTACAAGACTTCACGTTCAACCTTGATTTTGTTGTGGTTCGTCTTCCCCAGGTTGAGGGAGGTTTTCCCTTGCTCATCGGTAGACCTTGGTTGCGGCACACAAAGGCACTTCCCGATTGGGGAAACGACACCATGTGGATTCATACTCCTGGTTCCCCAATGCAACCAATTCGCCTTGAAGGAGGTATGGATCCGGTGGTTCATCATAGTTCTTTGTCAGTGGAGTCCAAGCCCGACATAGAGCAGCCTACCACACCAGATGGGTCCGACGAAGATCTTCTACAGTGGTTGAAGGCTACATTGCTGCCATGCTATGTGGTATCTACTCAACCCTTGCTTGAGTATCCACCCTCTTTCCCTGCTCTAGTTGCGCTTGTGAGCAATACTCTACAAAGGCCAGTGAGACAATCATTGAGGACCATACTTCTGTGGACCCCTCGCTGGAAGCCATCGGTCTTGGTGAACCTATAACACACCACAGAAGGGGAAAGAAATCTCCTTTGCAGGAGTTCACCACAGCCTCACATCTGCCCTTACCCTCCTCTGTACCCGATTCTTCAACCGTGCCACCTCTCCCTGTTGTGTTAGAAGACTTACCCTTCGAGGAGTTTCCACAAGGCTGGTTACAAGAAGAGTATGCTGATTTTCACATAGATCAGACACCGGCCCATGATGTTTCAGAGCTGCAAGAGGCGGCTCAGTCTTCAACCTCTGTTGCACCCTCGCGAGCGACACCTCCGGACCCGGTCAGAGAAGTCAACCTAGGTGACCCTGATGACCCTCAGCACATCCTCCTAGCCTCTTGGTTATGGGATCATCCCGCGCTACTGGATCAGGCAGTCTATTTATGCGATGTATTTGCCTGATCTTACAAGGATTTGGAAGGAATCCCACCAGAACTCGGGGTCCATACTATACCTCTGGTTGAAGGGGCCAAACCAGTCAGAGGTCAGGCTTACAAGCTCAATCCAAAGTATGCCGAAGCTGTCAAGAAAGAGCTAGAAAAGATGCAAGAAGCAGGGATCATTGTGCCAGTGGAGCACTTTGAGTGGCTATCACCCACGGTCATCGCGCCTAAAAAACAATCCAATAAAATCCGCGTGTGCGTCGACTACCGTACGCTAAACAAGGTAACTATCTCAGATGATTTCCCCACCCCCTTCACTGAGCGTGTGCTTGAAGATGTGGCAGCGCACGTCCTGTACAGCTTCATGGATGGCTTCAGTGGTTACAATCAATTAGGCATCCATCCGGGTGATCGGATCAAAATGGCTTTTGTGACTCCATGGGGCATTTTCATTTACGCCAGAATGTCTTTTGGGCTAAAAAATGCTCCTCCCTCCTTCAACCGCATAGTATATCTCATCTTTTGTCCTTTGCACAGATCATCTTCGCAACTTCATGGACGATTTTTCAATCTTCTCGAGTGCTCAATGTTCGACCGCAATAGAGAATTTAGAAGAACACCTCGCCCAGCTCTCTGCCTTCTTCCTCAGGTTAACGGATGCGTGTCTGAAACTCAATCCTAATAAATGTCACTTTTTGTTCATTGAAGGTACATTGTTGGGCCAAATGGTATCTGCTTAAGGCTTAGCGCCAGACCCAGAGAAGATAGTAGCAATATTGAGGTTGCCACCTCCCATCAATCCTAAAGGTGTTCAAAGCTTTGTAGGCCATACAGGTTATCATCGCCAATTTATTAGAATGTATGCCGATGTTGCCCAACCCCTGACCCGTCTGACCAGTGCTGTCGTATCATTTTAGTGGTCCATAGCTGAAGCTCAAGCCTTTGCTTACCTGAAAAAGCGCCTGACTGAAGCTCCGATTTTGGTAGCTCCTAATTGGTCTCTAACTTTCCATGTACATATGGATGCTAGTCAGACAGCTTTGGGTGCTCTTCTCACTCAGCCTAACAAGGAGTTCAATCTTGATCGGCCCATTCTGATCATCATACTCTGCGTTATCTGCTAAATAAGCCGCAAGTTGCGGGCAGAGTTTGGCGGTGGCTCCTTCTTCTGTTCCAAGAGTTTGATTTTGAGGTAGTACTTCATCGTGGCAAATGTCACATCATGGCCGACCATTCTCGAGTTCACACAGGTGAGGAGCCTACTCGTATTGAGGACGACTTTCCAGATAGCAGTCTTTTTAAAGTGGATACCACCCAAGAGTGGTACGGTGATGTTTTATCTTTGTTATCCACTGGTCTGTTCCCAAAAAATGCTTCTCCATTGCAGAAGCGAAGGTTATTGTTCAAATCTCGACCCTTCACTCTGATTGGCGGTCAGCTCTATTAGGCTGGACCAGATGATGTTCTGAGAAGATGTGTCTCCCTATGAAGTGGAGCATATTTTAGAGGACGCCCATAGTGGTCCCAGTGGTGGCCATTATCCTGGTCACATCACAGCTCAAAAAATTCTACAAAGTGGCTTATGGTGGCCAAATGTGTTTCGTGATTCCATTGCTCATGTAAAAGTGTGTGATATATGTCAACGATGTGCCCCCAAACCGAGTAAGCACTCCAACCATCCACTCTAGGTTTCCATGGCATGGTTGCCATTTGAAAGATGGGGCTTGGACTTTGTGGGTCCCATTTCTCCGCCGGCTCAACCACGTAATCTCAAGTATCTCCACGTGGCTACGGATTACGCAACCAAGTGGGTAGAAGGTACTGACACAGCAACAGATTGCACTAGCTCGACAGTAGCCGAATTCTTGTATGCAAATATACTTTGCAGATTTGGGTGCCCCTTGGAGATCACCAGTGATAGAGACAGTCATTTTGTGAAGGAAGTGATCGCCACACTGCTTGGCATCTGCAAAATCTTCCATTGCAAGTCGTGCTCTTACTATCACAGAGCAAATGGCTAGGCAGAGAGTACCAACAAAGTTCTCATTGCTCTGCTTCAAAAAGCTTGTCATCTACATCTGGCTTCATGGGCTAAGGCAATCCTCGGCATTGTCTAGGCGTATTGCACTTCCTACAAAGCAACAACGCTCTACACTCCTTTTCAACTAGCTTTTGGTTTGGAAGCTATTGCTCCTTTTGAGGTCAACTCTGGATCATCTAGGATGGGCAGCCTCCGGGTCATAGCTGGGACTGCTTTGGCCAACCTAGCTCGGCTCTCCCTGTTGGAAGAAAACCGCAGACTGGCTTCTCAAGCTCTGCAAGCAGAGCAACTTCGTTGAAAAGCATGGCATGATCGCCACCTTCGCAAGCCGAAAATAGTCCAAGGATCACTCGTGCTACTGTACTAAGCGAGATACAAGAAAAAAGCAAAGAAGTTGATTCTAGCCTGGCAAGGACCATTCATAGTACAGGAAAATTTACCACAAGGGACAGTACAGTTACTAACTCTGGAAGGTGTTTCTTTACCGCTAGTAATTGGCTCCAAGACCAAACGCTACCACCTCTCACGATAAACCATTATTCATACCTCGGCAATCTCTCCCCACTAGTACTTAACTTGCAGCGTGTCGTTCAGTCTAGCAGTAGATGACTAGCTATAACTTCCCCAATTGAATGTCTTGCCTGAAAGCCTTTCAATCTTCCCTATCTAACTTCCTAGGCACTAATTTTCCTGAAAGCCCTTTCAATCTTCCTATCTAACTTACTTCCTGGGCACTAATTTTTTTCCAAGACCCTACCCTATCCACTCGCCCCTCGCCCTACCCTACCCTAACCCCCTTGCCCCTAACCTAACCCTAACCCCCTCGCCCCCCCCCCCCCACCTCTACCCTATTCCCTCGCCCTTGCCCTATCAACTCGCCCCCCCTTCATCTCTACCCTATTCCCTTGCCCCTATCCAAACCCCTCACCCCTACCCTTTCCACTCGCCACTCACCTAACCCCCTTGTCCCTACCCTATCAACTTGCCCCCCCTCGCCTCTACCCTATTCGCCCCTACTCTTTCCAATCGCCCCTCTCCCTGGTCCCTACCCTAATTTGACCCCCTCGCCCTTTCCAACTCTCTCGCCACTGCCCCAACCCATCTCCCCTACCCTAACCAGTTTTCCTCGCCCATATCCCTAACCCCTTCGCCATCAATCGCCTTGTCCTCCCGCAACAATTAGCAGACACGGCCTTTTTTTTTCTTTTTCCCATCGCCCCTACACACCAAGGCGCCACTTCCTATCAGAGCCCTACCTATCTAACCTCTACCACCTCGCCCTTGCCTTTACCCTAGCGCTTTCCCTCTCTCTTTGATTGGATTGATATGGCAAGTACCAGCAAGCAAGTACGAAAGCAACTTTGCACAAAAAGCCAGTTGTGGCTAAAGAATCAGTGAGTGATGACGACTCAAAAAATAGTAGCAAAGGCCTTGATGAAATCACTTCAAGTGACCCTAGTGATGAAAGCCAACGTCTCAGCAACAGACTCAACGTCAGATTCTGAACCTGACTGTGATTCGGATGCTTCCAATGATCACGCAGAACAACCAAAGGGGAAACAAAGAAAAGGGAAAATTCAAGTCATCACTCATGAGATAAGAAGGCCTTCAACATCTAAAGGTCGCTCAACTTCCTCCTTGGATTTTTTGCTATAGCCACCTCGACCATCTTTGAGCAAGGTCCTTTCCAATGCTCAGCTACAGAGTCTAGGTCTCACAGCATTGGCTGCTAGCGATCTACCAACCAGAGTTCCTGTTGAGATGATCCATGAGCTTTTTAACAAATTTCCCAAGGTAAGGGGCCACAAACTCACTCCTACACGGCTTGGCATGCCATGGGTATGACTCGCTCTCCATTTGTGAAACCTGCTACATGCACCTTTTCTCAGTTGTCAAAGGATGCAACAATTCAGGCATGTTAAGAGCTGCTTAGTACGGATCATCCCGGATTCGAAAGAAACAACAGCTCCTTGCCATCTTTAGGTACTATTTTCTAGCCAGAGATGCGAAAGCAGATAAGGGGAAGTGTAACTAACCCACTACATTCTCCCACCTGGACAGCCTCTACTATCCGATCCATACCTTACCTTGTGGATTCCACCAGATTCTATTTACATCCTTACAATCTCTGGCCAAACGATTTCGGGCCCAGGTGCAGTCTGTGCAGTTAAGTTTCAAATGTTTTACAGCACCTCTTTTGGCGTGGGTGATAAATATTCATGTAACCCCTGCCCAGGTAGATGAGGATACCCAACCAGTGCCACGAATAGAGAAAAGAAAATCTCTAACTACTGAGACTGATCAGAAAGTCAAGAAGAAAAAGAAGATCAAATCCAAGGTGGTTAAGGACTCCGTAAAGTCTCTACGCTCATTGCCAAAGTTAGAGAGCCAACAGACTAGGGTGACACATCTTCCGGGATGCTCTCTGTCTACATCCATTCCTTGCTCTACTGTGTCAGTGTCTACTTTCACTCCTCGTGACGATTCGGCCGCTTCTCCCTCACAGCATTCTCTCCCTTCCTCTCCCATATTCACTCCCCCTCTAGTAAATATATCTCCCACCCCATCAGCACCAACCATCCCAGATGTACCCACTACACCAGTTGTAACCACTTCACCCATACCTAATCCTAGCCCACCAGCAGTGCCACCTCGTCCTGCGCGTCCTCCAACACCTCATGCACCTGTTGCGTCTTCAATAGTGGCGGACTCTACTTCTTTGTTTGAGCTTTCTGAGAAGATATTACAGGATTCCAAAAATGTTATTGCCACCATAGAGTTAGAAACAGAGCAATTAGCGGCTACACACCAGTGTCACTCCGCTACTTACGCAGCTATGGAGGGATCTCTGTGAGTCACTGAGAGCGCCATTGCCGATCGGGATGCTTCTATTTTCGCACTACAACAAGACTTGAAGATAAAGCCCAAATGATTGATGACCTTGAATCTCAGGTACAAGGATTTAGAGAAATGCTTCAAAATGAAAATAGAGCTACCCAGACTCCGATGATGGGCGTGGGGTATGGATGGACTAGATCAGGTATACCAATGTAGACTGCTGCAATAGGTCCTCAGCAATTTATGGGATTCTACACACAGCCTCCAGTTCAGTACTACAATCAACAGTATCCTCAGGGGTTTCAGTCATCGAACCATTGCCTCATATGCAGAACATTCCTTGCTGCGACGATGTGGCTGGTGCACACCTCCATGGCTGTGTTACTCGACGTCCTCAATACACTACCACACAGGTGCTACCCTCTACCCTGTAGCAGGTGGCTACTCCCTTCACAGGCGGCCTAGTTATGGACAGCAGAGCCCAGCAACCTCTAGGCCAGCAGCAGGGTTCCACCATTGATTTGATGGCTCCACCTCCTGAGACTGATTCTTTAGGTGCTGTGGCGACTAATCTTTCTCTTGGGTGACAGCATGACAGTCTTTTCACCATGGCAGTGCAGTGCAGTAGTGATTTATTTTGCAGTCTTACGATCTTTTAGCAGTTTCAGTTGTTTCTCTCACCGAGACGGTGACTGATTTGTGGCGGGCAACCTATAGCAGGCCTACAGTGTCACTGGCACGGGACACGCAGTTAGTCACAGTTGGCCAGGTTTCACACGACTCTCTTGCCAGGTCGGTGACACGTGGCAGGGATATGGGTGGTGGTCCAATCGACACCGTGGCCAGCTCACCACCACCACAGTTTAGAGATAGGCTTAGCTGGAGTGGATATTTTGCAGCCGTTGGTGGCTCTTCATGTTTGTATATATCCGTAGCGGATTTGGATCAGTGGCACAGATATATGGTCAGTAGTCTGAGTCGAGTTCACGCACAGCATGTCTTCACGTCTTCCCTGCACAGCTGAGCCTCGACACCCCCATTGTACCATGAGTTTTGGGCTGGAGCTGAGTATGCTGCCACGCCAGAGTCTGTATTGGTTTCTTTGAGTTAGTCGATATTCATATTGTTCAGGTTTCAGTATTGAGTCTCGCTATTGTCGTTCTGTTCTTCATTGACTTCTGTGTTGTGGAGTGAGGTCTCATGTACACTGCACTAAGGAGCACTCACTATAAAGAGCACGACACGTTATCTCCACTACAGAGTGGAGTTGGAGAAGAAGAAGTTTCTATACTAGGAAGATTGTTCCCGGATCCTTCCCCATGCCCATCTACGCCACGGATTACACCAAATCCTATGGAGGCTTTGGTCAAGTCGATGATGGACATGATGCTACAACAAGAGGTGAAACTCGCCACCATGGAAGAAAGAAGGGTAGTTATGGAGCGTGAGCGTGAGCAAACATGCTTAGCGGCCGAAGAAAGAAGGCCAACTATGGAGCTCGAGCGTGAGTAAGCACGCGATACTCAACGCATAGCGGCCGAAGAGAAGCGAGCGGCTATGGAGTTAAGAGCGAGAGGCGCAAAGAGACCAATGCATGCAGGAGTTGGTCCTACAGGTACTCTCCTCGAAGACCGAGCCACTCAAGGAGGTCGGCGAGTCATCAGGTAGCACAGCTAAGAGACGAAGATTCCAACAATCCAGTCAGTGAGAAGTTGGCGTTTAGTAAGTATGATGGTAAGATGGATGCATCTGTGATTCATTCTTGGTTGCATCAATTTAATGCTTACTTTGCGACTAACAAGAAAACAAGCAACAGTAAAGTGTTGACTACTGCCATGTATCTAGCAGGTGATGCCATCAATTGGTATCAAGCTTGGCACGAGTCACAGTTGGTTGAGCATCTTGAGCGTGCTGAGGAAGGGGTAACCCTCTCTTTCAATTGGGTCGACTTCCAAGACAAGCTCAAGGCACGCTTCATGCCACCACAGTACCTTGATCAGTTAAAAGAAGATTGGTGTGGTCTTAAGCGAAAATGAATCCCTTGTTATGTCTTTTACTAACCGTATTTTGCATATTGGCGCTCAATTGCGTAAGTCGAATGAGGATCGCAAGGAGGCTTTCCTCGTTGGGTTAGACGAGTACATCAAGTTCGATGTGCAAGTTTTCAGCCCTAAGGACTATAATGACGCCATCAGAATCGCCTTAGCACAAGAAATGAAGCACAACAAAGGCAAGTCGAAGGAGACCAAGTCGAGTACTTCTCAAGACCAACCAAATGGTAAGCACGGTAAGACCATTGGTAAGCATGATAGTAATTCTTCTTCTCAATCTTCTTCTACACCTAGAGCACAGAATTCTCACAATGATAATAAAGGAAAGGCTAAAACTTAGGAACCCCCTAAGTTGACGCCTGATAAAAATATGCTCAAGGAATCTTACGAGGTAGGTTAACTCTTGAAGGACTAGCCGAATATGCACGAGACAAAAGATGTTTCAAGTGTCACACTAAAGGTCACATTAAACGAGATTTTCCTAAGGAAGCACCTAAAGAACCCACACAAGAATCCACAAAATCCACATCATCTGTGAATGCACTCAGTGAGAACACTAATGTGTCCAAAGTTTTTCATGATCATGTAGATGAGTCTCTCATGCAGTCTTATGGTCACATGAATAGTACACGCATTGTGATCTTGTTTGATTCGAGTAGTATGCATGATGTGATTAGTGACTCTCTCGTGAAGAGCGCATGTTTAGAAGCTCTTCCCATAGATCCCATTGTGATCTCTGGATTTGCTCCTGGCATGCACTCTTCTTTCACACATGAATGTCCTGATGTGATAGTGTTAGTTCAAAATGTCTGTTTTCGTCGTAGATTTGTGGTTTCTCCTCAAAGGATGTGATTTGATTTTTGGTATCAAGTGGTTTAAAGGTTATAATCCACGCATTGATTGGAAAGAAAACACTTTCTCTCTCACAGTTGAAGGAGCACCTCTTGTGGTCCTTCGTTTGTGAGAAGAACATTCCGTCTTTTCCAGTAGTCTCGCACTCTCATGTTTTGAAAGAGGATAAAACACGTAGTCTCGTTGTCTCTCTCAGTACACAATCCCACAGTCTAGAATAGCATGAGTCATTGCATGAAAAGAACTCTCTTGTTGTCATGTCTTCTCCGAAGCACGACACGCATTTTTTGCATGATAGCACTATGATTGTTCGTAAGAATCATCGTCTTCAAGTTGCTCTAGTCTGAACCGAGTACATCTTGGGGTGACCGTCTAGCTAGATGGTTCCAATCTTGTGAGCAATTTGGTGGTTTGGATGATTCTATGCCTAGTAAAGCTAACCTCATTGCAGATACGATCAGTCACACATGACCGATCTTGGCTCTTGAGCCGAGGTCGGACGAACCCATTCAGGAAGTCTTCGCTTGATTAGTCAGTATGCATTGTTCGAGTCTCTCGTTCGCCGTCTTTATGTGTTCCCTTTTCACACGCATGCCGTATTGCACAATGCACATGATTCACTCACGGATGAGCACTGATGTATGCAAATCACTCTATACATTCAACGAATTCACAATGTCTCACTTGTCCATTTTGTCAGTCGATTGTGCATATTCACTCTTTGGCATGACACAGTTACACAAAAAGCACGAGCACGATTGTCCATCAAGCATTGGCATTTCCATTGCGATTTGCCACAGTTGATAGCTTTACGTCAAAAAGTCAAGTTTCGATCTCACTTTTGGCATGTGTTTGGTGAGCAGTTTGGCACTCCTTCACTTTGTTTATCTGCATGGCATGCACAGTCATTTAGGAAGAATAGTCTTTTTCCAGTCACTCTACATGGAACGGATATGTTTATGGTTTTGTGTTTCAAGTGGTTTTAGGGATATTCCTCAATGGAGATTCTTGAAGGTGGACCCGCGCCCATAGACAAAGTTAGAGCATTGGAGCCGTAGGAGATCATTTTGTCGCTTTTGGCGCAGCCCAAGGAAGCAAGCATTGCAGACTTTCATGAAGTTCAAGTATCGCACAACCAACCAGCAAAGTGGGCCGGCGAAGAGTACTTCGCAAGATCCCAAGAGTTGTTGGCGGACTCTACGAACACCATACAGCTCAGTACCAGTACCTCACCTTGAAAAGGGAGGGATGTCACGTGCACATCTAACCCTATGTGCATGTGGACAAGCTGTTCCTACTTCTAGAGTTTAGGTAGGAGTGGTTGTATACCCTCTGATTGCACAACCCATAGCATGAGTATTTTCCACCATAGGAACCCAATATGCCACAGCATATGAACCACATCTTAAAAGCCATTTATTTTATAAGTGACTTTATTTGATCAGAATCGTGAAGCCTCTTCTGCGCTTGCTCGACCTAGTCCCAGGCATCTATAAAAGGAGACCCAAGGCGCCATGAGAAGGCAGAAGGGAGAGAGAGAGAGAGAGAGAGAGAGAGAGAGAGAGAGAGAGAGAGAGCACAGTGTCCAGTGACAACAAGCTCTCCAACATTTCTCCTCAGCAAGGACCAGCGTTTTGCATCAGCAATACTTGCATTTTCAGCTCATTAAACCAGCATTTTCAAGATCAGCCCTTTGCCTCGCGAGAAATGACAACATCGCTTGCAGCTCCTAGCCGTCACGACCCCAGCACCCAGATTAGCCTAGAGTTTTCGGTTTTCAGCACAAACCAGCCAGCGTTTTGCAGATTCAGCCCAGATCAGCCAGCATTTTCTGTTTTCAGCCTTAAGCAGTCAGCGTTGTTGCAAGCCTCGGCAGTAGCAGATCAGCCCTTGACTCGCAACAGTAGCAGATCCACAGCATCAGACCTTAGCATTTTCAGATTTCAGCCATTCTTGTCGTCGTCGACATTGTCGTCAGCATCTAGAAGCATTGTACCAAACTTTGTGCAATCTAAAGCAAATACCTCTCTAGAAATAGAGAGGGGGGCCCTTGGAAGGGGGTTTAGGACCCCATTTGGTGTCGTCTCTTCTCTCTCTCTCTAGCACTCTCTTGCACTCTCATTCACACTTTGCATTCTACTCTCTTGTTTCGGTCATTGCATATTCTCTCATTAAGTCAAGGAAGGCTCTCCCTTCCCGTAAGCTTGAGCACCCACTAATCACTTTATCTTGAGCCATACACCATCATTCACTTCCGCTGCACATGACAACCCACTTCATGAGTAGAGCACCAGAAACAAGTGTACAAGTGCTCTCATTTTTGGCACACCCAGTGGGACCTCAACTTAAGTCTCACTCGCCTTTGTTGCTCAAGCTGGTGGCATAGCTGGGCCCAGCCAGTACATGCTGGACTGGTAGACTAGCATGCTAGTCAAGCAGGACTAGGCCGAAAGGTCGACTAGTCCAAGCAAGTCAAGAGGTCTAGTCCAAGCAGGTCAAGAAGGTCGATTGGTGAACCACTAGTCCAAGCAAGTTAAGAGGGTCCACTAGTCCTAGTAGGTGAAGAGATTTAGTCCAACTAGATCAAGAAGGTCGACTAGGCCAACCAGGTTAAGAGGTCTAGCCCTAGCAAGTCAACTACCAACCAGGCTCGTTGATTCGTAGGGAGCTCATGTATGGCCCATACAAGGCAATGTAAAGACTATATCACTCCCCAGAAGAGTCCACTGCAATATTATCACAGGAAACCTTCTTACCTAGTAGAAGCCTCCCACTACCACCCCAAGCCTAGAAATCCTCGCCCCCACGCAGTCATCTGGTCACCACTCTACTGTCACCAACCTTTTTACCCCCTTCCAAGAACACTCTTCTTCCCATAGCACTCTCCTTATGAGATATCCTCCTGCTCACTTCAGCAAGTGGTTTTTGCAGTTTGGTATCACTTCATCTATCCTTCAATAAAAAACTGCCGTTTTCTTATGGGGCTTGATATTGGGCTTGTGGTCTATTTGGATTCCTTCCATTTCTTATGGATCCCTTTCACTTTTCATAGCCTCTCTTCAACAGAGATTTCATTGCGTTCATATTTGGCATTGAGTTATGGCACACTCACTCCTTTGACATTATCATCATTGTGGCTTTAGTTTCACTTTTCAGTTTCCAAATTGTAACATATAGTATCATTGAAAAAAAAACTATAAGACTTATTCATTTGCATGTTCTACCTTGTGGATCAGATGATGATAAAAATAATAAATCAGCTGGAATCTCAGAGTTGCATTGCACTCGTATGACATCTCCAACAATTATGGATTTCCACTGTAAAGGCTTGAGTCCATCACCTTGTAGTACTTCAGCAACGCGCACGTTCACCTAGAACACAGAAAAAAGCCTTCCCCTTAACATTTCTTTCAATCATTATTTAAGTTAATCCATATACAATGTGCATATCATTCAGCCAACAGCCAGATAAAGTGTCAAAGCAAAACAAGGAGAAACAAGTAAAAAACTTCTCTGCAATTCAATTACATACCAAAGCATTGGAAACACACTTCAAGATTGAGCCTTCTAGAAATTCATATAAATGTCTAGATGTATGGCACAATGAATAGCTAATATATTTCTTATGTACATGACAGCATAAAAGAGGAGGTTTGATCAAAGAGCTGAGCTAAATAAGTGCAAAGTGGAGACTGCAATGCAATGAAACACTGCAAAAGGCGACCTAAAGACTTTCAACCCACGTCTGTAAATGCATAAATAACCATTACAGTAGTACACGTCTCTGGCAATGAGGGCACGCATAGAGATGCGCTGCCCCAAACACCATATGTCAAAAAGCTTCTAATTGAGTAGTGCCACAGATTGGTCATGTGTCACCTGCGCGGATGAATTGACGAGAGAGAAATGAATTGTTATATTAACATCTTCAAAAAGCCAAAATGACCTACCAGACCAAAAGGTTACATACATCTGTGACTCTAGTACAGTGTCAGGGAACATCAAGATAAAAATAAAGGGGGGTACCTAGAGAGGGTAGGTATGTAAGCCTAGTTTACATCCTCATCATCATCAACATCCTCGTCACATAATACATCAGCTCAAAACATATGGGGAGGGGTACAATCACATGAGGGCTAATGAGGTGCACAGTGGACAATGGTGATCATCCCATGAACTCTCTCATCGGTCTCTGCAGTGTGGCCTCAATGTCCTCCATGGTTAGCTCTTGTCAGGGGCAAGCAGGTTGGGGGGAGGGGGGGAGTGGTGGAGGGGGGGGTGGTGTTGTCTCGACGATGCTATGTAGACCTCGTCTGTGGTGTGAAGATCCTCGCATCCTCCAGAGTCGCGAGCCGCCAAGCTGGATGGCTCGATCAAGAAGGATATCCCAATGAGGGTGTGATTGGGTCCCTATGGTGGGCAATCCCAAGTAGTCCCTCTATAAAAAGTAGTGATCTGCCTTGTAGGTCCTCTGCTACTAAGGTTAGTCTCTCTAAGTTTACGGATCTCCAGCAAGAAGAGACCTAGGCATCACTGATCATAGGAATCTATGATGCAAGATAAGGGGGCCAAAGCGGCTTGGAGGGTTAAATATTTTGGACTTGCGACCTCGTTTTTTGGCTCGGAAAGCTATGATGTTGCCATTTTTGGTGGAGCAGCACCAACCCTAGGCTCTCATGGTCACACATTTGTGTGCGCACATTGTCACCCCATCGTTTGGTCATTGGAAACCGACTTATTGGGATGTTGTTTTTGGGAAGATTGAAGGACACATGCCTCGATGTCCCTTTACTTCTTCTCTCATTGTTGATTGGAAGGTTGTCACTTCACATTTGGCATGGCATGGTGGACAATCCTCTGTGGGTAACTCCCTTCGTTTGGAGAGTCTACATTGGAGCAAGGCCTTTGCTTCGACTTTGGTTCAAGTCTCCTTGCCAAGCGTATTTTCTTTCCCAAGAAGGAATTTGTCAGGTGCATCAGGTGGTTGATGACTTGGGTTATGTTCTTTTGTTCGTTGATGCGGTGTCCCGCTTTCGGTTGGGTCCTCACTATTCTCCTCTCTAGCGGGAAATTCAAAGGATGCTTGCTGATCACTCACCCATTCCTCCTTTGGATATGGACTCACGCTTCTCCCATTGGAATCTGGCTACCCACCAGATTGGACTGCATTTCAGCTGGCAATGTCTATGCCACCCTTCAGTCTGATGTATGGATTGTGCATCATGGTAATCAGCTCTGGTCGCTTTCCGAGTCATCGTTGTGGTGGCAACACCATTGTCTTGCATTTGGCAGAGTCATCTACCTTTGAAGGAACGTGTTTTCTTGTGGTGCTGCTTGGTGGGAGCTCTACCTGTTGGCAGTGTATTCCATGCACGGCATATTGCGCCTTCCCGCTGCCTAAGATGCCTTGAAGCTGAGAAGACCGTGCCACACTTACTGTGGGGTTGTCGCCACTCCAAAGCCTTCATTCGGCAAGTGTCGGCTGCTCTTCGGCTGCGTTTTCCTTCCGGCACTTTTCACAGACGCTTTTGGCTTTTTGGGGTTCTCGAGTCACCGCAATCTCAGTTTGCGATGTTCTTTACCTGGGTCAGATTTTGCACTCTGTGGGCCATCTGGCACCATAGGAACTCCTTAATGTTCCAAGGCACTTATGCTGACCCTTTTCCCTATTTCAAATTATCTCTTGGTCAAGCACTGCATTTCGTTCATGATGCTGGAGACATCACCCTTGATGCCTACAAGATTTACTTTGACTGTTTCTAGCCTTCGGAGCCTCATAGTGCTCCGCTTTTTGTATCCCTTTCTTTGGGCAAGAGGGGGCTTTTGGTAGGGTTGAACCGTAGATAGGGGCGAGAAGGGAGAGAGGCGAGAGGGCGCTGGTTAGGGTCTAGAGGCTAGGTAGGGGCGAGAGGGTGTTGGGTATTGTTGAGAAAGTAGGTAGGGACGAATTACTAGGTAGGGGCGAAAAGGCAGGGGCAAGCAGGTAGAGAGGGGCGAGAGGGGGGTGGGTAGGGTTGAGAAGTAGGTAGGGGCGAATTATTAGGTAGGGACAAAAAAGCAGAGGCGAGCAGGTAGAGAGAGGCGAGAGGGGGGGTACGGTTGAGAAAGTAGGTAGGGGCGAGGAAGTTAGGCAAGGATGAGGGCCAATGGACTTGATAGCATCACAAGGCAGTTACACTTTGGTGTGAGAACACAAGATCAAGTTTTCTCTGAGGATTAGAGGAACAATACACGTAGAGGATACTTGACTGGTGGTGAAGACGTGAAGACGTGAAGACAGATACTGCTATGTTCACAATTGCTAACAAACAGACAGTACCCCTTTAATTTTGTATGTGGGATAAGACCGCAAATAGGAAAGAAGAGTATAACAGCAATAGCTGCTAGGGATACTCACAAAAGGAACACCAGGAAGCAAAGTGGCCTATGGGCAAATTAGTTTAAAACGAGAAAGCTCCAAGAGAAGTTTTAGGTGGACAGGTAGAGACCTCAGAACAACCGAATAAAAGCTATGGATCCAATTAACCAAATAGGAGAATGCCTAATGAAAGAACACTTCCTTCATTATACAGAGCGGGAATCAATTGAAGAACTTGAGGCACAGAAGATAGACATAGATCTTAGGAAAAACATTGTTTAACAGTGGGTTAGAGATGGAGGTGCGGCAAGATGTGATAAAGACAATTGTTAGAAGTGAACTGAATAGGTGTCAGGTTGGTAGGAAGCACAAGGCACTAGCTAACACCAACTGAATGAGGGAGAAGGCACATTGCACACTGCAGATTAAAGAACTAGTGGGGAGAGAAGGACTTATGGCTTAAAGCGAGGGGTAATAGCATTTGATCCTAGAGCCATTTACTAGCGACAAGGAAACACCTTCCAGAGTTACTAGTTGTATCGCTCCCTGTGGCAAAATCTCTTGTACCACGTATGGCCCTTGCCAGGCTGGGACCAACTTCTTGGCTTTTTTTCTTTTAATCGAGCTTCATACAGTAGCACAAGTGATCCTTGCATTATTTTTGTCTTTTGGAGAAGGCGATCATGCCAAGCCTTGCGCAACGAAGCTGCACCCTACTTCCAGACCCTCAAAAGCCAATCGGTGGCTTTCTTCCAATAGGGAGAGACGAGAGAAAAAGGTAGATTCCATACCCAATTTGCATGCAGATTGCCTACTCGAGGAGATCCTGAGTTGAACTCGAACGGAGCTATGGCTTTCAAGCCGAAGGAGAGTTGAAATGGCATGTGATTCGTTGTTGCCTTGAAAGAAGTGCGGTATGCCCAGAGGGTGTCGTGGATAGCCTGAGCCCAAGACGCCGGATGGAGATGACATGCTTTCCGCACGAGGGCAATTAGAACCTTGTTTGTACTCTCGGACTGCTCATTGGCTCTAGGGTAATAAGAGCACGATTTGTGATGAAAAATCTTGCAGTTGGCCAGCAAAGTTAAATCACCTCATTGACAAAATGATTGCCCCAATCACAAACCTACTTATATATTTTCATACAAAAACTTGGCTACAGTATTGTCAATGCAATCAGTTGTCGCCAGTACCTCTGCCCACTTGGTTGCATAATTTTGTAGCCACCAACAGATACTTCCGATTACCAGGCTGAGCCGGGGGAGAAATTGGACCCACAAAATCCAAGCCCTATCTCTCAAATGGTAACCATGCAATGGAAACGTGCAGAGGACGGTTGGATCGCTTACTTGGCTTTGGTCCATAGCGCTGACAAACATCACAAACTCTGGCATGTGCTATTGCATCTTGAAAAATTTAAGGCCACCATAGACCACTCTGTAAAATTTCTGGGTGGTGATGTGACCAGGGTAATGGCCACCAGTGGGACCACTGTGGGCATCCTCCAGAATATGCTCAACTTCATGAGGAGAGACACACCGCCTCAAAAAACCATCTCGTCCCGACTTGTAGAGCTGGCCTCCAATCAGAGTGAATGGCCTAGACTTCAACAGCAATCTTCTATTCTGCAGTGGAGACGCATTCTCTGGACAAAGGCCAGTAGATAGAAAATGCAAGACCTTGTCGTACCATTCCGGAGTGGTATCCACCTAAAGAGACTGCTATCTGGAAAGCCATCCACAAACCCTGTAGCTAATTCACCTGTTTGAATGCGATAGAGGTGGTCAGCAATGACATGATGTTTGTCGGGCCGGATTACCACTTCGAAATCAAACTCTTGAAATAAGAGTAGCCACCGCCATACTCGACCTGCAACTTGAGGCTTATTAGGCAGATAGCGCAGGGCATGGTGATCAGTAATAATTGTGAAGTGGACCCCTAATAAATAGTGACGAAATTTTTGTAGAGCATACACAATAGCCAAACCTTGCCTTTCTGTCGTGCTATAGTTGCGCTCGCTTTGGTGAGCATTCGACTTGCATAGTGGACAGGGCGATCCAAGTTGAACTCCTTACTAGGCCGAGTCAGCACAGCACCCACAGTCAGTTGACAAGCATCCATATGCACATGAAAAGGGATAGACCAATCGGGGGCAAGTAGAAAAGATGCTTCAGTGAGGCTTTTTTTGAGGTATGCAAATGCTTTAGCCTCGGGTTTTGACCATAGGAAGGGTACAGCACTGGTGAGCTGGGTGAATGGTTGAGCCACCTGTGCATACATGCGTATAAACCTGCGATGATACCATGTATGGATTGCAAAGCTTTGAATACCTTTTGGATTGATGGAAGGAGGCAACTTCAAGATGGCTACTATCTTCTCTGGGTCAAGCGCTAAACCTTTAACAGACACCACATGGCCTAAAGTGTACCTTCAGTGACCAAAAAATGACATTTGTTCGGATTAAGGTTCACACATGCCTCTCTTCACCTGAGAAAGACGGCACCACTGGCCTAAAAGTGTACCTTCAGTGACCAAAAAATGACATTTGTTCGGATTGAGCTTCAGGCATGCCTCTGTGCACTTGAGGAAGACGGCAGAGAGCTAAGTGAGCTGCTCCTCTGAATTCTGCACTGGGTTGAACATTGAGTACCCGAGAAGGTTGAAAAATCGTCCATGAATATGTGAAGATGATCAGTAAGCAAGGAACAAAAGATGAGATACATTGTACCATTGAAAGAAGGTGGAGCATTTTTCAACCCAAAAGAAATTCTAGTGTAAATGAAAATACCCCAGGGAGTCACAAAAGCCGTTTTGTTCTGATCACCTCGATAGATGCCCAGCTGATTGTACCCCAGTGAACCCATCCATGAAACTGTACACTACATGCCCTGCCACATCTTCGAGCACGGGCTCATTGAAGGGTGCGGGAAAACCATCTGAGATAGTTACCTTGTTCAAAGCGCGATAGTTGACGCACACGCGGATATTATTGGATTGCTTCTTAGGCGCAATGACCATAGGTGATAACCACTCAGAGTGCTCCACAGGTACAATGATCCCTGCTTCTTGCATTTTTTTCTAGCTCTGACTTGACAACTTCTGCATACTTAGGGCTGAGCTTGGCTAGACTGTCCTCTGGTCGGCCAATGTAACAGTGAACGGAGCAAGGCAGGTAGGTTGCAGACCTAAAGCCAACATAGTGAACTCTGGCATCAGACTGATCCAAGATTCACCATTGACTATGACACCGAAGAATTGGTGTCCAAGAATAGATACAATGAGACGAGGACTTTTGTAATCGGTGAGGGGACCGGCTGGATAAGAAATCATGTAAGACTTAGAGGGCTGTACAGGGAGGTACCCGCCACTAGGCCCTGCACCCAGGTACAAAGACTGTATGATTGAAAGGGTGTCACTTCTGAAGTTTACATCGAACCGGAGCACATCGTAAAGTGACACTTGCTGAAAGGTGTTCTTTAAGATGGCTTCTGTTGTGGACTTGGCTCCTTCGATCTGGCTCCCTCTGGGACTTTGATCTGTTGCAAGTCAGCCACTGCTTCCAAGAAAGCTCCATCAATGTCAGATAGCATGGAGGTTGGCCTGCTCTTAGCACCAATGAAGGGCTCGTCAGTTAGGTCAGGTAGGCCAGGTTGTGGAAGTGGAGATGGACGAGATGGACCTTTTGGCAAGCTGAGACCAAGAGCTTCTCTTTGTGCCCGAGTGAGGACGCCAGCAAGCTCCCTCACTTGTTGTGGCCTAGCCACATGAGTAGCAGGTGACAGCTAAGTGATGGTGTTCATTGTGATCAAATTGATCTTCGGGAATGTGAATTCTTGTTGGTTCTAAGCTGAGCTTGAGGACGAGGATGCCCTTTGCTTGGGACAATCCTTACTGTAGTGGTCCTTAGACTGAGCGCAATGACGACAAGGAGGAGACCCAGGTAAAGGACATTTGCTATGGTAATGCCCATATTCTCCGCATATGTAGCATAAAATGGGCCGATTTGATGGACAAAACAGAGGACGAGGTGGTCACTACTCCTGTTGCATGGGAGTTGGAGGCTGAGGTGTAGAAGCTCTGAGGGGCTAAGGGAGCATTAGCATGATAAAAACTTTGAAACGGAAAAGTACTTGACATACCTTGGACAACACGGGTATTGAGCAAATGGGGCATGTAGTTTGGATGGCCATAGGGGGAAACCATGTTGGATGTCAGTGCTAACCCTGTTGGAGAGTAGGACCAAGACTTTGTTGTATTTTCCGCAATCCCTTGATATAGTAGCAATCCTTGTCCTCATGTCCAGACTTTTCACAGAAGTGGCAATAAGCGCGAAGGGGGCTGTCTTGGAGAGCGGCATGAGCTACACCATACCATAGCCTTAGTCTCGTGTTGAGACCTAAGCTCTTCTAGCTCTCTCTTGATTTGATCCAAAGCCTCGTGATGTGGAGGCTTCTCATGTCTAAGAGAGAAGGATTTCTCCTCATGAAAAGCGCGCTGTAACTTTAGGGCTTCTAGTTCCCTGTGTAAAGAAGTCAAGGGGTCAGATGGACTGTCCACTAGTACAGAGGTTGTCTCTATCTGAGGAGAGTCTGTGAACAGCTTCCTTGCTCCCTCTATCCTCGTTGCAACAGCAACAAACTCCTCCAGATTGGCTTCAAGTCGGAGACTCTCTCTGAGTTTTTGTTGAGAAGTCTTAGGAAGAGCCTTCTCTACCCACTCCTTCACCATAAATTCACCTCGTTGTTGAGGAAGCTTAGAGACGAGGGACTTTGTTCAAGTCATGAGTTCTGCAAAAGTTTCATTGCGCTGGAGCACCAGGTTGGCCAACTCATCCAGAACCTTCTCTTGGAAGTCCCCTGGTCTGAAAGCTTCACAGAATTGTTGTCTTATTGTGGCCCAAGTAGTAAAGTGGTTTTCTGCAAACTGATCGTACCACTTGTCTGCTAAGCCATCCAAGGTGGATGGGAAGAGTACTAAATAGGCGTCTTCTCGGTTGAGGCCACGACCTCTGCAACAAACCTCCGGGCTTGGCACAAAGGGTTGACGCTTCCTGTGGTAGTACTTCAGAGGAATTAGTAGCGGGCTTTGTCGCTCTTTTGACTGCCTTGTATGTGTCATACAGTAACTAGAAGCCCACCCAAGCCTTGGGCATGAAGACCTGTAACTTATTGGACACTGGCCCAAATGCCACTAGACCAAGGCAAGTGATTGGACCACTTGGCTAGACCTGGACGAGACAGGACTAGACTAGGCCGAGAGTACTAGACTAGGACGAGAGACTAGACAAGCAAGTCTAGACTAAGCAGGAGAAGGTGAAACTAGAATGGACCAAGCTGAAGCAGCCCATCCCAGTCGAAACCAACAGACCAAGACAGAGAGGTTAAATCCAATAGCTCCTCGATTGGACATTCCACGGAGTGAGATTTCAGTTGAGGTCCCACCGGGCATGCCAAAAATGAGAGCACCTGTAGTTGACGTAATGTCTCGTGCTCTCTACAGTGGATGCTCCTCAGTGCAATGTGCGTGAGATCTCACTCTAACAGAATGAAAACACAGAAATCAATGAGCAGCAGAACCTGAACAATATGAACATCGACCAACTCAAAGAAACCAATATAAATACTAGCGTAACAGCACACTCAGCTCCACCCCAGAACTCATGGGTACAATGGAGGTGTTGAGGCTCAACTGTGCAGTGATGGTGCCAACGTGTTGTGTGATAACTCAAGGTGACAGACTCTAGACTACTGACCACACAAAGTAGATGATCTCGATAACCCCAAAGAGCTACGGATTTACTCAACCATAAAGAGCCACCAACGGCTCACAAATATCCAATCCACCTAAGACTATCTCAAAAATGTGGTATGGTGGTCTGGCCCCACATCTACATGCCCTCCAAAATGGCGCCGGCTGCCCTGTTTGATGCCTCCCCATCCGTGACAAGCTACAACACCACCTCTGGGCCAATGATCTCTATGGCAGACGCCCACTCTCCAGCAAGCACATCGACGGATTTCCCTGTTTTTGTGGCGTCATGTGAGTGGGCAAAGTATATCTCTCCCTTGCAATAAGCCACAAGCCCATGAATGGATCTCCTCCTTGTGTCGCTTCATCCATCTGCAGTGAGTGTCACTCCATACTTGGCCCATTGTCGCTTCATGTTTACGACTACCATCTCCACAACGGCCTTCTCTCTATCAAGAAGAGTAGTACGAAGGGCCCCTGAAGTGGGTGGCACGTAGTGTGGCCCGTAATCCCCAATCCTTGTGCACATTGCCTTGAAGTAGTCCGACCTATACAATGTACATGTCACAAAGGTCAAAAGAGAAGACAATGTAAATTGGAAAACAAGCATACTAGTTATGGTCATGATATGAAAGAGCATTGAGAACTTGGAACTTACCGAGCCTTTATGAAAGGGATATGATCGTGATAAAAAAAGCGGGCAACGGCGGCATCCACATCCTCCTTCTTTTGGGATCCCATGAAGAATCTAGAGTTCGTTGACGATGGGTGGGATGAGAGGGAGTGCTCGTTTGAAATGATGATTGAGCCGTTGCACTACTACCTCCAACGGAAGCGTGCGAATGAGTGGTAGAAGAAGGAAAAACCAAGTGATTGGGGTCAATGGCTTTCCGCTTGGGTCGATCATTTGCTTTGGCTCTTATGATGGCATCCTTGATCTCAAGCTCCTTCTTCTTCTCGGCCGTCACATTACTGCAAAGCTTCACTTGCTCCCTCACTATGTGAAGGAGATGTGCTCGAACCTTGCTTGTCCCAGATTTGCGTTGAAATCCACATAGTTTGCACGTCCATGATCTTGCACCGCCTTCTTTGCCCAAGACTTCGGAGTGCACCTCATCCCACCATGAAGGCTCATCCTTCTTTCCTCTCTTACCAACCGAGGGACCTTCATTTGATGCGGAAGCTTGTGCCATATTGATGGCGCTTGAGACTTGAGGCTTGAGGCTTGAAACTCGAGAGGGATGGAGGGATGGAGCTTGAAAGTTGAGAGAGGGATGGAGCTTGAGAGAGGGATGCGATGAAGGAAACTGGAATGGAGCTTGCAAGTTGCGAAAGGGATGAAGCTTCAACCTTGAGAGCTTGTGGCTTCGAGCTTGAGAGAGAGGGTGAGAGAGGCTTGAAGCTTCAAGCTTGAGAGAGGGTGTGAGAGAGTGGCTTCAAGCTTCAAGCTGAGAGGGAGGGTGAGAGGGAGAGAGTGGCGCTTCAAGACTCAAGTAGCAATGCGGGAGAGTGAGGGCTATGAAATTGTGAGGAGTGTGGATTAGCTTTTATCGGAGAAAATAGTGAAGACCCCCCCCCCAACACACACACACCTCTAGTGTGAACCATCCCAAAAATGGGCGCTCCAAAAACTGCCGCCTGTTTTTGAAATTTAAAAAAGGCCGCCCAAATTCGAATTTTAAAAACTGCCGCCAAACGTTCCGCCCGGCTGGAACGCCGTTCCCCTGTTACGTTCCGGATCCGGAAACCGGAACGTCCGCCCGTTCCCGTAGCCGTTTCCCCGGTCGGCCTTGCTCGGAATGCCGTTATGGAACGAAATGCCCCCGTTCCGCCCGTTCCGTGTTACTGTGTTTTTAGCATCCACGTGAGGCAAAAGTCAGCCTATGAGACAAATTAAGTATACATGTGTGTATGTCTTCTGTCTATAAGAAAAGACAAAATAGTTCATACTAGTACAAAATAAAAGAGAGAAGGACGTCTGGTGGGTGATGAGATCTATGGTGGTGGGTGGAGCTCTAGTACTAGGGATATGTTCATGTCTATATGCTGAGGGTAGTACAGCCATGCAAATGCACCAGTCTAGCTAGCTCCATCCTGTGCTAATGAGGGGGTGTAAAATGTAGTACATGGGAGGGTCGGGAGCAAGGGCTGCCTTGATGAACGCCTCTGGGTGAGCCATCATGTGGGCTCGTCTCTCCTCAGCAGCTCAATGTGCTCGAGTCCGGATCTCCTCGATCTCTCTGGGATGGAGTCATGGACCCTCGCCTCTGGTAGCCCGCGGGCGTCGTCGGGCCACCGGCTCACCTCAGCCTGTTGTAGGGTCACTCCCCTCGGTGGGTCTGGGAGTGGAAAGGGTGTAGCTCTCTGAAAGAAATCTGCAAGTTGTGATTGTCTCCCTCCCCTGGGTCTCTATAGGATGTTGCAGAAGTGTGTCCATGTGCCTCTGTATCTCTAGCAAGTAGCACCCCAGCTGTCTCTGATCTCGAGAGTGCATGATATCTCAGAAGGTAGGCTGCCCTCTGAATAGGGGGATGAGCTCGCCCCACCTTGATCTCTAGTCTGTGTGATGATACTCTGAGCTGACCAATCGCCACCCGTGAGCTATGTGGCATGTAGGTGTCCATATAGCGTGGTCATTGTATGCACCAGTCCTCCAGTATGGTAAGAAAATGGTCTCTATAGTGTGACATCTTCCGCCAGAGGGGAGATGTGATCCAAGTCTGTCTGATATAGAGCTGCTAGAGATCCTATCCGATCACTATGTTTGTGAGAGATGAAGCTCGGGGGAGTCCGGGTCGTACTGGAAAGGTGGCAAACTCTCCAGGTCAAGGTCGTGTGCTCCGAACCATGCTCTAATCTGTGTGTACCATGCTCGGTCGTATCCAGCCTCTGATATTTGTATAGCTGACTCAAATGCTTGTTGTGTGAGTCAGTCAGTCAGGAGCTCTCTCTGGATGAAGTAGACCGTCTAGAAGAGTGCCTCCACTACCATGGGGGTTGGGGGGGGGGGGGGGGGGGGGGGGGGGGGGGGGGTGGGGGCAAGCTCTACCCTGATGATGTCTGGCGGCACTGTGTGCTTTCCTCGAAACAAATGAGAAAGCATTTAGTTCTGTGGTCTCTCAATCCGTGCCCATTGGCTATCTGTCAATCCGGGTGCCCACACTACTGGCGGCCTGTGCCATGGAGAAGGGCCCCTGTCTGCTGGTGAATGTGACTCCCAGGTAGACGTAGGAGGTGACCACCTCTACTGGTCCTCCTGCTGATGTAAATGTGGTTGCTCCTCGAACTGCTCTGGAGGTGTGGAAGATCATAATATTTGTTTTCCCAAGATTCACTGTGAGTCCCTTGTCTGTACAAAACTCATCCAAAGCTCTCAAATGGCTATGTAGGCCCTCTAGTGACTCTGAAATCGGTCCAATGTCATCAGCATATAATGTGGATTGTGGTACCTGCTAGGTCCACTCCTGCCCCTCCTGCTTGTAGGATGTACTCGGAGATCTCGTCGATGTAGAGTCCCAAGAGGGTTGGAGAGAGGGGGCATCCTTGCTTAACACCAATGGTGCTAGCAATCGACTCTCACATACCGTTGTGAGCGGGATGAAAACACACACAGCGCCTCTATAACGACCCGACACACACTCTTGGGAAGATACACACACACACTATGGGGCACCACTCGGCTTACACAACACACCTGGCCGAGACAGGGAACACACCTCTGGAGTGAGAGGAGAGAGACTATCCACTTGCCCACTCCACACAGACACACACACACACATACACACCCAAAAAACTCAGCTCAAAAGAGGAGAATTTCTGATGTTTAGATACAAATGAGCTTGGGCCAACACCAATGGGGCAAACAGCTCACACAATATGGGTAAAAGATACCAGATTCAATCACAAATTGGAGAAGAAGCTTCACTCACCGGAGAAGATTACACAGAAAAACAGCAGAAAAAGAGTGAGGAATTTGGCAAAATGGATAGCGTCATCGCGTCCGGAACGGCCCAAAACCCCAGTCTACAATGTCAAAGTGCTCAAATCCGACCTCGGATGAGCAGTTTACGGCCAAAACAGGCTCCAAAAACCCAAAAAACACAGCTGCGGCTGTTCCTCCTCTCTTCTCCACGTTTTTTTATGGTCTTCTCTCTGTTTTTTCAGTTCCCACACTTAGCTTTATTACATGGGCACCCTTGGCCTTTTAGATGACCTCAAACGGACCCCGAACAGGTCAAAAAATGACCTCGCAGTGCATAGTTGTCACCTTTTTGCATCCATACGCACACCTGGCAATCATTTCTTTTCAATAATGCGTCTCGCAACCACGTGAAGTGGCCCCAAAAAAAGGTCCTCATGATGACCTTTCTGCATAATTCTCACAAGCAAACACCCACGTTGTGTCCGTCCTCATCTGCGTGCAAATATTGACCTCGTTCGCCCTCCTGACGCCACTAGATGCCATCTGACGCACCTGCTGACCTCACGTCGTCGGCCCGCGGATAGCTTCCTCGAGAAGTTTTACGCGCTACCAACTCCTCCTTATTGTAGAAAAACACAATGATACTAGTAACGATGAAAATCGATGCACTATGTACATGGTGTCCTACCTGTACACATGTGGGCCCCACGTAACCACCTGGCTCTGGAAAATGGGCAATACTTTATTTGATGCACCATGCATGGGTATGTACATATGCGCAATCCCTTGCTCCAAAAAACTCCTGACACCGTCTGGGCAGTGGTAAAACCTCTTCTTCCTCACCTTAGCCCCATCAATGAGGCACCGCGAAAGGAAGATGTGGTCGATAATTGAGAAGGTCTGTTTGAACCCTGCCTGGCTAGGAGCCCGTAGGCCCTCAGCCTCCCCGTAAGAACTAAGCTCAGCCTCAAGAACTGCCCCATATAGTTTGGCCATTGTTGGCCGATCATGATAGTCCTGTAATTCCCTCGGTCCAAAGTGTCTCCAGACTTGTGGATCGGCACAATGGTGTGCCTAGTCCACTCTTCTAGGAAGCCCTCCCCTATAGCCCGGTTGAATGCACATGCAATCAATGGGGCTATCGTGGCAGCGGCATAAATGAGGTGCTCACTCTGTAAATCTGTATGGTATGATGATCGGCGGTGTTGTAGTCGGTGGATGGCCTACTTGACCATCTCCGCTGTGAAGGAGGAGCTCATGGGTTGAGACCCGGGAGGTTGTGGAATCGGAGGCTCGTTCGGCACCTTATAGAGTTTCTCTGCGTAGTCTTGCCATACTTGTGGATCCTCAATGGGGGTATTCAATCGTGGCTTCTGGAGTGGCACTGTCCATGCTCATGAACAGGTGATATAGCTCTAGCTCATGTGCCTCCTCAAAAGCTCGCCACTTTCGGCGTGTGAGTGTCTTCATCTGGCAACTGGCCTCTCAGTGAGTGGTCGCTCCAAGAGTCCGTTGTGCGCACAGCCGACGGTAGAGGTCTCTGTACTCATCATCATACCAGCGGTTCTACGGCATGGTCCCTGGGAAGGGAGTGTGGACTGTATGGGTGGTGTGCGGGAAAGAGCTGATGGCTGATGTCTGAAGAACAGATGTGATGTGGGAGGCAAGCATAGGTAATGGTGTAGAGGGGTGGAGCAGGAGGAGTCCTTTCTCGACCTTTGTCGAGTATAAGGGGGCTAGCTCATGTGTGAAATGGATCGTGGTGTGTGAGATGCGTGTCATGGGTGTGTGGGTTTGGCGTCGCCAATGAGGGAGAGTGCAAGATAGGTGTGGTTGGCTCCAATCAGTATGGGGGGGATGGTGGAAGAGCTAAGTAGGTGGGTGGCCTCTTTAGGTGCCATAACGTAATCCACGGTGCCCCCCCCCCCCCCCGGCTGCAACTCAAATGTGGTATGCATGTCAATCCTCCTAAACTAGGCCATTGTGCCATCCTATTATAAATAACGAGGCGATGTTGAGAGCCTAATCTGAGCAAATGATGGCCGTACTTTGTGGTGCAAGTTGTGTCTGCTAACTCTCTCATGGTGGCCTCCTCTTGTAAGGCGAATAGTGCCATCGGGTCCTTTGTATCGTATGTCTCACACTGATTCCTACTTGTCTTGGTGTTGAAGTCTCCCATAAGGTAGACTTCCCCTAGCGTAGAGTACTCCATAATCTCATCTGACAGGCATGTGTATGGGGATGATCTCTCCTCCCTCTCCCATGCTGTCTCTACGGTAGCAAATCTGGAGCCTAAGGGGGCGAAGTAGCATAGGGCGATGTAGATAGTCCTAGCTTGTGATAGCTCAGAAAGTATCCAAAGGTAACGGGACTGTGGGTCTCGTGCAACAATCTGTATCCTGCTCCAGAGTCCCTGTCGGAAGAGTATAGCCACCCCTCCTGACCCTCGTGTGGTGTGCTCGCGGGTGCTCTCTCGATGTGAGGACTCCCACTGAAAGTCTTGAATCTTTGGTAGACTCCGCTTTGGACTCTCATGTGTCTCTGTCAGAAGAATGATGTCCCGTCCTCTCATCACCTCCTCAAGCCTCTCTGGGTGTGTCCATAGATCTCCGTTGCAGTTCCAACCGCGAGGTGGATCTCCTCGTGTCTCCCATAGGCCATGAGTCCCTATGCGATGGTCTTGCCATCAATGATGACCCTACCATCTCGGTATACTGCCTTCCTTTCTTCTTTACGAGCTTTCTTGACTCTAAGCATGCATGCTCGGCGGTGGTCATGTTGCATCTTGTTGAGGTCGTCGTCAAGGTAGATAGGGGGCCCCTCGAGCCCTCTTAGGATAACCCTTTCAGATGAAGGATGTTTGAGACTCCTCGGAGGTGAATTGGAGGATGAGGGCTCTTTTTTGTGGATCTTTGTCGGCTCTCCAAGCTTTGGAGAAGGGTGGCTCCTCGTCTTCTTTGTACCCGAGCTTCATGCATAGGGCTTTTCCATCACTCTCGTGTCTGGACCCCTCCTCTTCTTTGATGCCAATCACTCGTACATTGAGACAACGGGCTTGTCGCATCTTCTCTTCCTCAATGGTTGTGTGTATAATGAGCGCTTCATCTATTTGGGCTTCCGCTTTTGCCTCCTTTTTTATGTTCTTGATTACTTCAACCCATCCTTGCTTGGTAGCCTCCAATTTGTCGTTGATGCTTGCCGTGAGAGCTTTGGTGATCTCCTCTTTGAGGGCTTCCTTGGCTTCTGATTTGATCTCTCCTTCTTCGGGGGTGAGGGATGCGTTAGAAGCACGGAGGAGGTCGATTTGCTCCTTAAGCTCTTCCTTTTCTTTCTTCCATTCTTCTTTCTTCCATTCTTCTTTCTCCTTCTCTCTCTTCTCCTCCCACTTCTCCTTCTCCTTCTTCCATGTTTCCTTCTCCTTGGTCAATCCTTCGACCTCTTTCTCAAGCTTGTAAACCGATTAGTGAAGCCATCAAAGGTATACGCGATGTAGGACGTCATCTTATCATCCGGCTTGGTCATCTCCAGCCGCTTGGTCATCTCCTCCTTCGAGGCGTTTTTCGGCACGTGGGGGGGAGGGGGGCGCCCCAGGGCGTTCTAGTATGGTTCGCGCAGCAACTAGGGTTCATGCAGGTCAGCCACGTGGCGCAGCCAGCTAGGGTTTGCGCAGGTCAGCCAGCTAGAGAGGTCTCTGATTCCATTTTTGTGTAGGTCAGCTACAGAGGCAGGCTCAGGCAGCTAGGAAATCGCCATAACCATACACAGACACACACACACACAGAGAGAGAGAGAGAGAGAGAGAGAGAGAGAGAGAGAGAGAGAGATGAAATGAAAGGCAAAAGCCCCGTTGACCTGCCCAATAACACAATTACAAAAGGCAAACCACTGGTAATCTGAGAAAAATCCCACAAAGCTGCCAATCATTGCAACATCCAGGTACCACCTATTCCCAATAGATCCTCATATGCTCAATACAACAAAAAATACACGCCCGAGACTCAGAGCTCTTATGCATCCAAAACGTAAGCTCTCCAGGCCCAGCGTCCAAATAAAATGCAGTCCTATATTATTTGTCAGACCCACTTGGAGCTCCAAGAAACAGCACAACTAAGGAAAGAAGGGAGACGCCATGTGCGTGTGTGTGTGTGTGTGTGTGTGTGTGTGTGTGTGTGTTGGGGGGGGGGGGGGGGGGGGGGGGGGGGGCTTTTAACCATGAAACTTCACATACCTCTCTATCAGACCTGTGCCTCTTGAAATCATCATAAGCCTCCTTGACAGCATTCAGAACAAGGACAAACGAGAGTGGTACCACTGTAGTGGCCCACCCTGTGGGTGATAGGCCTGGGATGAGTTGAACAACAGCATTCATAAGAAAGTAGAGATTAGCAGCCCGCGAAAATTGCTGGAACAGGTTGATTGGTATAAATGTGAATATATTGTACTTTGAGGTCACAAGCTCATTGCCACAAAACCTGCATAAATAAATGGAGAACTTACAAAAAGTTAAGCAAGGTATCATTGACATGACCAGAAACAAAAAGAAAGGCTCCTTAAAAAAACTCATTATCATGTTGAACAAAAAATGAAAAACCGTACTCTCTAGATTGCAATGCATGTACACGAGTGCTCTCAGTCACGTGCATCCGCACAGTGCGGTAACTTTGAATGCTCTGAGTATCTGAAACCTGCAATATTTGCACACACTTTCATTTAGTTTAAAATTATCATTTGTTACAAAGACCTCCATACAAATACGCAATGTCCCTTCATGAAACTTGATGCATGGGTAAATCTTTAGATTACACTCTATATATAACCAATCCCTAAAGCCAAGCATACTAGCATGCACCTTATGTGCATGGATACAACCTCCTACATAGGAATCCCTAACACATGCTTCTCATGCTATGCACACATGCTACACATTATAGCCACATGCTACATGTTGTAGCCCACATTCTACTTGCCCTTGACCATTTGTGTTGCATATCCCTCTCACCTTTATTTCCACCTTCCATCTTGAGCCTACATAAGGCCACTATTCTAAACTTATATTCTCTCTCTCATTCTAATCAATCAAGCAAGTTTCCATTCATTGTATTGAGTACACTCTATCCAATCTACTCACTCTCTATTGCTATGGTGGTCACACAATGATGAATGCCACATTGGTCTATCCACCATAGCACTTACATGTGGTGCCAGAGCTAACACGTAATTAGTACCTTCTAATTACAATGGTTAGATCCCTATGCTAAACTTAGTGCTCTCTCTCTCTCTCTAAGCACGAAGTTGAATCATAACCCTTTAGGCTAATGACTATTCAATTTCAATCATCTCTAGCATTGATTTTTTGGGCACGTCTATAAGATCACTACCCTTGCCAATGACTGGTAGGAATTGGATTGAGCATAAGGTTGTGTGCGATTTTTTCTTCTTCATTAGGCTTGCTTAATTATGTGTGTATTGCTTTTTGCTTTTCTCGTTTTCTCCAAGCCAATTCACCTTGTTAGAGAGCATGACTTTATTTCCACCTTCCATCTTGAGCCTACATAAGGCCACTAAACTTGTATTATCTCTCATTCTAATCAATCAAGCAAGTTTCTATTCATTGTATTGAGTACACTCTATCGAATCTACTCAGTCTCTATTGCTATGGTGCTCACACAATGATGAATGCCACATTGGTCTATCTACCATAGCACTTACATGTGGTACCAGAGCTAGCACGTAATTAGTATTTTTTAATTACAATGGTTATCTCTATGCTAAACTTAGTGCTCTCTCTCTAAGCACTAAGTTGAATCATAACCCTTTAAGTTAATGGCTACTCAATTTCAATCATCTCTAGCATTGGTTTTTTGGGCACGTCTATACGATCACTACCCTTGTCAATGACAAGCAGTAATTAGATTGAGCATTAGGCTGTGTGAGAATTTTTCTTCTTCAATAGACTTGCTTGATTATGCATGCATTGCTTTTTTCTTTTCCGTTTTCTCCAAGCCAATTCACCTTGTTAGAGAGCATGACTTGAACTTTGGAATGTATGTGTGTGCATAGAGGTTTCCACAACCTTTCGATTGCACTAACTTATACTCTATTTGGCTCAAGCATTGGGAAATAACATCTTGATTAAGTTTTCATGCATTGTGCTTGACAAATTCCCTGAAGCTTTTGCTCATTGTGTTCATGCATTGTGCTCGACAATTTCCCTTAATCTTCTGCTCATTGTGTTCATTAAGCCCTTGATTAAAATGTGTGTGTGTGAGTTGGGCGGGGGGGGGGGGGGGGGCGGGGGGCGGTTTGCTTGGTGGGGGCACTCCTTGCTAGTAGCTTATTGCATGCACGGCATATTGCGTCTTCTCGTTGTCTCAAATGCCATGAAGCTGAGGAGACTGTGCCACACTTATGGTGGGGTTGTCGCTGCTCCAAATCCTTCACTCAGCCTCAGCAAGTGTCGGCTGCTTTTCGGCTATGTTTTCCTTCCGTCACTTTTCACACATTGTTTTGTCTTTTTGGGATGCTCCTATCTCCGCAGTCTCAGTTTATGTTATTTTTTAATAAGGTCACATTTTGGGTTTTGTGGGCCAGTTGGCACCTCCACAACTCATTAATGTTTCAAGGCACACATGTTGACCCGTTTCCCTATTTCAAATTGTCTCTTGGTCAAGCGCTACATTTCGCTCATGATGCTTGGGACATCACTCCTTATTCTTAGAGGATTTACTTTGACTATTTCTAGCCCTTAGAGCCTCATGGTGCTCCAATTTTTGTATCTCTTTATTTTTCGTGTGAATTGCTCGCTTTCAAGTTTCCCACTTGTAAATTCCATGAACAAGATTTACCACAACAAAAAGAGCATGTGTGTGTGTAGGAAAGAATAGGTGTGCGTTGGTGCACCCAAAACATGTCGATGCCAGATATGGGCTCATGCAAGGGTATGGATGCATACAGGTGCACGTAATGGTGCTAGGGCAGGTGTCTAAAGCCATAGCAACGAGAGGATAGCGGAAATGTATGCTTTAAGCAGCTTTTTAGGCCAAAAGTGCAGCTGAGTGGTCCAGATGGGATGACAGGTCGAGATGTCCGAAATGCCAAAATAGTGTCTTGAAAGGTAGTGCTCAGTGTGCTCTAGAAGTCGGTCCAGACGGCTCGTCAAACGAAGCCCCGGTGCTCTAGATATTGCAGTTTAAAGAAAGGGTATGTAGCAGATCCCCGACGAACAGGGCAGCTGGGGATAGGTGGCTCGGGTTGATGTCAGTGCATATGTGTGTAGTGCTCGAGTTGTGGAGCATGCCTGTCTTCTCGGATTGTGAATCGGAGCTCTGGTTAGCAAGTTAAGGTCAGTTGAGGATTTTCCGGGGGCCGGGTTTGAGCCCACTTGGCCGCATTGGGGGATGTGCCACTTGGCAGTTTCTCGGCCTCGCCAAGATTCTTGGTGGAAGTGAGCACCATATGGAGTTAGCACAAATCGGTTGCACATCAATCGGATATTCGGTTAGTCAGATACAGCTAGATGAAGTTGGGATCATTTGGCAGTGAGAGGCATGCAGATGCATTTCCCGGTTTTTCGCGGCCTCAGATAGCTAGCTCAGAGAAGTCGAAATGCAGTGGGGTTTGCACGGCTCGAGAGCCAACTCAGTGAAGATCCAGCACGGTTTTGAGGCTTGGCCATCGGGTCCGGGAGCAATGAATGGGAGCCTACAGAAAAGAGCCAAAAGGGGGGAAAAAAAAAAGGTTAAATACTTATGTTTTGGTTGGCTTAAGGGGCCATGAGGCCCATGACTGCCACGTGTCGGGGGGCATAGCCCCACATGCGCAGAGAAGGGCCTGGAGAGCGCGCTTTATAGGCTGGGCCATGCACACCCATTGGCATACAAGGTGGCGAGGAGAGCTTGGAGCTCTTGGCTATGGTGTTGAGCGATGGCAGCGTTGGGGGCTCTGCGTTGGGCGGAATTGCCGGCGATTTTGGCCGCGACTGGCGAGGCGGGGCGACGCGATGGCGCGCCCGCGCGCGTGCCGGTCTGTTAACGCCCAGGTGACATGGCCACCCGCCCATGAGGGGGCCGTTTCCCGCAGACCAAATCCGCCCACAACCTTTTTTGAGGGCAATGTGAATCCCTAGGAGCAACGACGGCGCTGTCGTTGCTCCCTAGAGGGTGCTCGTGTGTAGAGTAAAGTGTGAAGCCTCGGGATAAGCACCAAGCTAGTCAAAGTCAAGCTGAGCCTCCCAAGGGGAGTGCCAAATGTCGGCCTACCATGAAAAATGCCTAAAAACTCAAAAACGAGCCCAATAAAGGGGAGAAACCTTTTGTAACAAGGGAGCTCTTGGTTTTTTTTCACTGTACGTGTAAGAGAGCAAGTGAAAGAGAGAGTGAGAAGATCAGAGGAGCATTGTAATGGGGTTTGGAAGCTATTAATGGACAACCCTCTTGGCCAATTGTGCCGTGTCGCTTCCCCCTTCCCCTTTTCTCTTTGCCGTCTCGTCTGATGCCAGCCGCCGTGCCGTTGAAGCGTGTGTACGCCCAGATTGTTGGTGCTTTGCAAAAAAGAGAGAGAGAGAGAGAGAGAGAGAGAGAGAGAGAGAGAGAGAGAGAGAGAGAGTAAATGTGTGTGTGGAGGGAGGTAGAGCGTGTGCAGTGAGGTGTGGACTCATTTTGCGATCTTGGAAAGCGCGTGTGCGCTTGGGAACTGTGCAGGTAAAGCGGATTATGTGCAGATTGTCGTTTTGAAGGTGTCTTCGAGTGGATTGGGGTGTTGTGTTGACCCTAGGCTATAGAGAGGCATCGTCAGCTGTCCCGGGCATCGACCCCCATTCCCCCTCTCCATATTCTGGTGCCCCCACTGAGGAGCACGCTGATTGCTCGGGTTAGTGAAGGAAAATACAGGTTTTCGTATAGGTAAGGTTGGCATCTCGAAGTTATGGTCCGATTTTTACAGGTGAAGAGAATCCAGACGAATGGCTTGCAGATTTTGAATTGTACATGTTGTCTTTGCGAATGCCTAATGAGGACAGCAAGATGCAAACTTTCCCTTTGGTGATGCGCGGAAAGGCCAAACTGTGGTTCGAAGCTTTGGAGATTGAGCCGAGACAGGCATGGCCGGCTCTACGGACAAGATTTTTGCATGATTTTCATAAAGAAGCTTCTCCAGTCGAGATGGATGCGAAGCTAAAATCTCTAAAGCAGGATGTAGGTGAGGAATTCAGCTTGTTTCTGGATCGTTTTGAAGTATGTTGGGCAGAGTTAGCAGCAGCTATGCAGCTAGCCAATGGTGAGTACTTCGAATTGGATAAGTTTACGGCATGCTTACATCAGAAGGTGAGAGAGAAAGTGGACTTTGAAAGCCCAAAGAACTACAATGGGGCAGTGGCAATTGCAAGGTCGAAAAGTAGAAAAATTTAAAAAAAGATAGAGTAGGGCATAACAGGTTATGAAGCAATGGCACCTGTTCAACCACAAAGCCCTCGAGAGTCAACTCAACAGGAAAATCAAGGGAATAGGGCTACGGTTGCTATTCCACAGCAGTGGATACGTACGGTTCAGGATCTATCAGAGCAGATGCAAGAGCTTCGATTGAGTGTGATGGAGAGGGGACAGCTGAGAGGAGCAAGGGGCAGGGCAAGACCTCTACCTGGAAGGTGCTATAATTGCAGCGAAGAAGGGCATTATGCACCCGACTGTCCCCATCCGGTGAGGGAAAGAGGTGGTATCTACCCATTGTTTGGTAGAGGGAGAGGCCAAGCACAGTTTAATGGCCCAAGGGAACAGGTAATCGAGAATCCAGTGCAACAAGCCCAAACGGATGGCGGTGAAGTCCCTAGGGTGAACATCATTGGGGTGGATAAACAGGATGTCGAAGTGTTGGCTAACAAAAGAGCTAGAGCTGAAAGAGAGACCGAGACCGAGCGGGAGACTAGAGCTCATAAAGGCAAAGGGAAGGTATACGAGGGGAAAGAGAAGCCTGAAACTAGTAAGAAAAGAAGGCGTCGCAGGATTAAACAAACAGATTTCCAGCTTGAGCGCGGCCATCCAAAGTATGATTTGGTGAGTGATGTCCAAAGTCAAAGAGCTAATATTACTTTTGGACAGTTGTTGGCATTGAACCCAACATTGAGGTGACAGTGGTCGACTAGTGTTAGCACTAGGCTACCAAGGGGTAAAGGCAATGTGCAGGCGGTGCAAAATATGGCACTCAGGGTAGGTAGCCCGACGGATGTTCTTCCTTTGGTGGATGATGTCATCGAGAAAAGGATGCAAGTTCAAGCCTATATAGATGGCGGAGCACAGGTTTGCGTCATGACGGAAGCTGCGATGAAGGAAACAGGGGTCAAGGCCGTAGCCAAGTCGAATGTGCGTATGAGGATGGCTAACCATGCTAAAGCTAGGTGTTTGGGCATGGCCCAGGATGTAAGAGTGAAAGTGATGGGCATAGAGTGCCTGATCGACTTCTTTGTGATGAAAGCTGGGGATAACACATATCCTATCATCTTGGGTAGGCCGTGGCTGTTGGCAATAGGTGCCAAACAGGACTGCGAAAGTAAAGTGTTTACCCTACCTGATAAAGAGAAAGGAAGACAAGTGGTGCTGGATCTGAAGACCAAGGAAAGCCATTTTCATCCAATAGCGGCTAGAGACGAAGAGGACACCACCAGCTATGAGTATGAGACTGAAACGGCCTATGATGAGGGCTATACAAATACGGAGGAAGAAGAAAGTGAGGATGACATGCTCAAGATTGATGCTGACTTGTTTGGGGTCACTGTGGAAGAGCCTTGCGTGAAAGAGGAGGTGCAAGCACAGGTGCATGCCATAGGTACTGAAGAGGTGGTCAATATGCTAAGTGGAGACTTGACCAAGAAGGAGAAAGAAAGCTATGTCGAGTTGTGTGCATCTTTTCCAAACCTATTTGCAAAGGAGTATAAAGATCTGAGAGGAGCCAAGGGTGTTGAGCACAAAATAGCCCTCAAGGATACAAACCTAAGGTGCAGAAGCTAAGGAGATTGGGTGAAATTCAAAAGGAAGCCCTTTGGCAGGAGATCAATCAGTTACTGGATGCAGGTATTATATACCCCGTAAAGGAATCAGAGTGGGTTTCCCCAGTAGTTATCACTCCTAAAAAGAATGGGAGATGGCGGGTGTGTGTCGACTATAAGCCATTAAATGCTGTGACCAAGAGGAATCACTACCCATTGTCGTTTCAGGATGAGATTTTGAATCAGGTGGCTGGCCACGAGAGGTATTCCATTATGGATGGGTTTTCAGGTTACTTTCAAATAGGGATTGCTCTTGAAGACCAACTGAAGACGACATTCATATCTCCATGGGGTTGCTTTGCCTATCGCAGGATGCCGTTTGGATTGGTGAACGCCTATGCCACCTTCCAAGACTGGATGAATAGGGTGTTTGGTCCTTATTTGGGCAGGTTCATTAGAGTTTTCATGGATGACATTGGATGTTATAGCTCAAGGGCAGATCATTTGTCAAAGCTACGACTATGTTTTCAGAGGCTGGATGAAGAGGGAGGCCAGTTGAACCCCAAGAAGTGCAAATTAGCACAACCCCGAGCATCATTGTTGGGCCATGTGGTGTCACAAAATGGGATTGAAGCAGATCCAGAAAAGGTCAAGGCTCTAGTCTTGATGGAGCCTCCTCCCAGTGCACAGGCTTTGGCATCGTTCGTGCACAGGCTGAAGTATCTGTCAAGGTTTTTTTGGATGTTGTCGCAGTATGTATACCCCCTTCAAAAAAGGGCACAGCTAGTGCATGGTTTTAAATGGGATGAAGAGGCTCAAGTAGCTTTTGACAAGGTGAAAGAAATTTTGTGTCAACTACCTACGGTGTGTCCTCCAATCATGAAGATGATTTTTATGTTGCCATGACGGTAGGCACTGTGGCCATTGGGACAGTACTATTGTAAAAGGTGGGAAGGAGCTATAAACCTATTTATTTTGAAAGCAGGGTGATAAGTCCTGGGGAGGCAACTACACTGAAGCCGGACAGTGGGTGATGGCCTTAGTTTTTGCTTGCAAGAAGTTCAAGGTGTATCTCATCGTGCGAAAGTTTTTTGTACTAACGGCCAATAACTTATTGCCAGAAGTAGTGTTACACTTGAAGCCAAGGAAACGGATCATGAAATGGGTGATAGAGCTACAAGAATTTGAGTTTGAATTCAAAGTTGACCATACAAGTCGATCTCACTTGGCAGATATTCTAGTCAGCAAGGCGGTTGATTTGCCGATCTATCCCATGGTGGTGCGGGATGAAACCAAGGAAGAGCTTGACTTAGCGGAAGCTTTTACCATGTGGTTTGATGGAGCATATAGAAGGGTAATACAAAAAGCAGGTGGAGGTGTGGTGATACGAGATCCACGCAACAGGGTGATCTTTTCAAAAGCCTACGACTTGGAGGATGTGCATACCAATAATGAGGCGGAGTATCTTACCCTCCATTTAGGTTTGAAACAGTGTGTCGAGTTTGGTATATCGAGGTTGGTGGTGAAAGGTGATGCACTGTTAGTCATCAAGCAGTTATTGGGCCAATGGCAGGCGAAACGGGATTCATTAAAGCATTGGTTCTATGCCATCAAGAAGTTGCTGAAGTTTTTTGAGGAGGTTCAGTTCAAGCATGTTAGAAGAGATCAGAACCAAGAAGCAGATCAGCTTGCCAGCAGCAAAGTACAAGTGCAGATTGCAGGTATATATGTGGCCCCAACCACCTATGCTGGTCGTGAAACCTTGAAAGAGATTGAAGACTTTTTGGATACCGGTCAATGCTCTGAAAGATTGTCAAAGTTACAAAAGCGGAGGGTAGTACAGAAATCTGGCAAGTTTACACTGATAGGGGAGGATCTTATGACCTATGGACGGGATGAAGTGCTGCAAAGGGTACTTTATAAGGAAGAAATCGGTATGGTGTTGCAACAATGTCATGAGGAAAGTGGGCATCAAGGTAAAGACCAGGTTTTGTTTCGAATCTTGAGAGCAGGTTTTTGGTGGCCGTCGATAGTACGTGACGCGCACTATTGGTGCAAAACCTGCCATGAATGTCAGACTATGGGCGAGAGGAGGCTGATAGCCGAATCACAGGGAGCTATCATTGCCCGAGATGCTTTTGAGAAGTGGGGCTTGGATGCCATTGGTCCACTCCCGAAGTCGGCAAGCGGTAAAAAATACATTGTAGTGGCGATTGACTACCTTACTAGGTGGGTCGAGGCCAAGGCTGTCAAAGAGGTAAATGCAAATGTGGTGGCTCAGTTCGTGTTTGACAGCATTTGTTGCCGTTTTGGTGTTCCATGGGCGTTGATCTCTGACAGAGGCCAAGGATTTCGAAGCAAATTGGTGCGGGCTTTAGTGGAAAAGCTGGGTATCCAACACCGCTTCTCTTCGCCATATCACCCGCAGTGCAATGGTCTGGTAGAGAGTGCCAATGGGCAGATTGTGAAGATGTTGACCAAATATGTTTATAAGCAAGTGACAGAGTGGGAGGTGAACTTGGAGAAGTGTTTGTGGGCCTACCGCACATCCTACAAGGTGGCACAAACTTCACTCCATTTGATCTGGTATATGGTAAAGAGGCGGTTTTGCCAGTGCATGCACAACTAGGTGCATTGAAGGGTATGTGGCGTGTCAGTGCCACTCAACAGGGCGTGTTGCAAGATCGGATCACTAGTTTGGAGGCTTTACAGATGGATAGGGAGGCTTTACAGATGGATAGGGAGGCTGCGGCAGCCTTTTATGTGAAACAGAGGGATAAGCGAGTGGCAAAGTTCAACAAGAGCTTGTCGAACAAGGAGATTCAAGAGGGAGATCTGGTGATGAAGTACGAGAGCTACTTGGACTTCACCTTCCAAAAGAAGTTCAAGAAGAAATGGACGGGTCCGTACAAAGTGCATAGAGCCTTTCCGAATGGGACCTATCAGCTGGTGAGAGCCAATGGCAAGCATTTGAGGCATAGGGTGAACGGGGTGCGGCTCAAACTGTACTTTGCCAGGGGGTTAGTGCCTGACGTACACCAGATTGTAGCTACGGGGGTTGGGCAACCAACCTAGATAGAGGGAGCTTATGAAGAGAGAGGACACCTTGTACATACTCTGTACATAGCATAAACATACTGTTGGGGTATAAAGCCCAATGTGGTCGCCCAGGTAAGTGGGCGGGCCGCCAGGTATGTACACATATTCTTTTGTTAAAACCTAATAAGAACTCACTATGCTCTACACATTACAGTAGAGCGAGTTCACCATATCGTCGTGCTCTTCTTCTCGCACTCTCTCTTGCGTCGCACTTCCACTCGTACTCCTTCAACTGGTATCAGAGCTCAGATCGAGGCTCGGGGTAGCACTGCAGGAGGCTAGAGTCACCAGCTCAGATTGGAGTGAAATTCGACAAGCGAGACACGGCCCCAAATCCTGTGGGTAAGCCCGAAGGACTTGGTGTTCTCAGAATTTCATTCTGAGGTCATCTCCGCCACCGTTTGGCTTCGACAAAGGTCTGCGCAGGCCATTTTCGACTACGTGGTCTCGACGGGTGCAGATCCGACTGCAAATTTGGGGTTTTTCGGCCTACAACTGCAGGTGCTGAGGATATCGACACTCCCAGAGTGTTGATTTGTGGCTGTCTACACATCGAAGGACGGCTCACAGTTCTTGGAGGCGTGTCACATACGACACGGGCGCATCTACACACAGACTGTAGGCGACATCCACTAGTTCATCAGGTAGCTTGTGTTTGCTGCTTGATATTCCAGATTTCATCCTGACATTGCAGGTACTTCCACATGGGATGTATTGTCAAAGATGATGTATGTCTCTTGAGGGTTTGTTGGCTGTGAGTCACGCAGCAAACAACCGCCGTAGCGGTTACAGCATACAGTGGGATATTTCTGGATGTATGACTTTGTGGGAAGTCTATGTACTGTCAGATTTACTGCAGCCTTTGTTGAGGGTCGAGTGAGGTTTTATTGAGCTGGGGGATTCTCGAATGTTGAGATCCTTTCGGTGATACAGGTCTTGGAGCGATCCCTCGAGCACCCTTAGATAGGCAGCTAGGATGTATTGACTGTGAGTTAGACAGTTGGGATTGCATCTTTGCTTTACTGCCGTTGAGGCATTGTCGCAGTCTATGCTTACAGGACAGTGACAAGACAGTCAGAGACAGTACAGGTGCAGGACAGGTTTACCCACAGCTTACAGTGTCAGAGAGACAGTGTTTTTTGAGCTGTTTTTTTGTCTGTTTTGAGTACACCAGAGCCATTTTACAAAGGAGACTCTGCCGAAATTTATGCAGAATCTGAAGCTTTCTTGGTTCATTTGACGGGTTGATATTGGTTCAGAGGTCAGTTTACAGGGGAAACTCTGCCGAATTTTTCCCACGAAAGTAAACCACTGTGAAGCGTAGCTATGGCTGGATCACAGGACACTGCTCTTTACAATATCAAGAAGCTGGATGGAACCAATTTCCCATTGTGGAAGAAGCAGATTTAGCACGTGTTGGTACAAAAGAAGCAGATAAAACCTATAAAGCTCAAGGGGATAAAACCAGAAGATATGGACGAAGATGAATGGAGCGAAATGGATGAATTGGCACTTTCTACCATTATGCTGACTTTGGCAGAAAGCGTTTACTTCAATGTAGCAGACGAGATGTCGGCTTATCAAGCATGGTTAAAGCTGAGTGATCTTTATGAGAAGCAGAGTGCAGCTTCACAGGTATACTGGCTTAAGAAGCTTGTTGACTTGAAGATGAAAGAAGGGACACCTATGTCCAATCATCTGAATGAATTCAACACAATCTACAGTCAGATGTCAGCTCAAGGTGTCAAGTTTGATAAACATGTTAGAGCTATGTTCCTGTTGATCACATTGCCGGAAAATTGGGACACTTTTCGCACAGCTTTGAGTAATTCTGCACCTCCAGATGGTTTGAACATAGCAGGTGTAGAAGGAAGTCTGCTTACTGAAGAAACCAATAGAAAGACAATGGACAAAGGCAAAGGAACAGCCTTAGTTGTCAGGGGAAGGACCAAAGAAAAGTACAAAGGTGGAAAGAGGAATCAGTCTCGTAGCAAGTCCCGCAGTGCTAAAGGCAAGAGTGACATAGAATGCTACCATTGTGGCAAGAAGGGTCACATGAAAAGAGACTGCAGAGAATGGGAAGCAGAAAAAGGCAAAGAGAAAGCTGAAGACCATGGTGAGAAGAACAAGTCCTCAGTGAAGATTCAAGAAATAAATGTGACAAACACTGTTGCAGAGGATGACAGTCTAGTGTCAGGAGACATCTACTTCTTGAAGAATACAATGGACTCAGCTCTTCTTACAGCATCTGATGGAAATGCACTGAGTGACTGGATTATAGACTCAGGGGCATCACTTCATGTGTCTCCAAACAAGGAGTGGTTTACCTCTTATGTGACCACTAAAGATCATGTTCGGCTAGGCAATGGGCAGACATGTGAGATCTTAGGTGTTGGAGATGTTCAATTGAAGTTTCAGAATGGCTCTTCTTTCACGCTGAAGAATGTGAGACATGTTCCCGCAATTACAAAGAGCTTGATCAGCACAGGTTTACTTGATGATGCTGGCTACATCACCACTTTTGGACAGAACATGTGGAAGATATCCAAGGGTTCTATGACAGTAGCACATGGAGTAAAGTCTGGAGGACTTTACATGATTTATGTATCAAATGTCTCTAAAAATGTAATCAATGTAACCGAGCAGCCGAACGTTTCTTTGTGGCATAGCTGGTTAGGACATATGTCCAAGAAGGGAATGGAAATCTTGTCTCGTTCTGGTTATTTGCCTAGCTTTTCATTTAATGATTTTGAATTCTGTGAACATTGTCTGTATGGTAAGCAAACACAGCAGCCACATAAGCATAGAAGCAGTAGAAGAGATACAGAGTTGGCACTTGTTCATAGTGATTTGTGTGGACCTATGCCTAACCTATCTCTAGGGGGAGCTTCTTACTTTATGACATTTATAGATGATTACTCGAGAAAAGTATGGGTTTACTTTCTCAAGCACAAGGATGAAGCATTTAGTGTTTTCAAAACGTTTGTGACACTTGTGGAGAATCAGAGTGGCAAGAAGCTTAAATGCTTACGCACTGACAATGGTGGAGAGTATGTTTCAAAGGCCTTTTAGGACTTTTGTGAGTCAAAAGGTATAAAACGTGAACTTACTGCTCCTTACAATCCTCCTCAAAATGGTGTTGCTGAGAGGATGAATAGGACCATACAAGAGAAGGTCAGAAGTATGTTGTCTAATGCACAACTGCCAAATGGGTTTTGGGCTGAAGCTGTATCAACAGCTGTTCATCTTGTAAATAGATCTCCTAGCAAGGTTTTGCAGAAGGATTCAGTGCCAAAGATGGTATGGTCAGGCAAAATGCCCTCATACAAGCATCTCAGAGTCTTTGGTTGTGAGGCATATACTCACGTTCCAAAGGAATTTAGGAACAAACTTGAGCCAAAGAGTAGAAAGTGCATCTTTCTAGGCTATGGTAATTCTGGTGAGATGGGGTACAGACTTTGGAATCTTGAATCTAGAAAGGTTGTCCGCAGCAATGATGTTCACTTTAATGAATCCAAATATCATTCTAAACCAGAGAGGGTTGAGGAGATTAGAAGAGTTGTCTTCCAAGAAGATGGACCTGCACGTGCAAGACATAATGTCAGGGCTCAAGAGGAGCAAGAACAGGATAGAGTGGAACCACAGGTTGTGGCTGAGCCTGAGCCACCTATTGTGCGTAGATCTGGACGTATCACGCGACCTCCTGATAGGTTTCTTCCATCTATGAACTATGTCATGTTGACTGATTGCAATGAGCCTTCATGTTACAAGGAAGCAGTGCAAATGAAGGACTCCGGGAATTGGCAATTGGCCATGCAGTCACAGATGACAGCTCTGCATAAAAACCAGACATGGAAGCTAGTTAAATTACCACGGGGCAAAAAGGCTCTACCTTGTAAATGGGTTTACAGATATAAGATCACCGCTCATGATAGTCAGCCAAAGTACAAAGCAAGGCTTTAAGCAAGAAGGCACTGACTTTGATGAAGTCTTCTCTCCGGTGGTCAAGATGACTACATTGAGATGCTTTCTTGCATTGGTTGCCATATTAGATTTGGTGTTGCACCAAATAGATGTCAAGACAGCATTCTTGCATGGTGATTTAGATGTGGAAATTTACATGCAGCAGCCAGAAGGGTTTGTTGAGAAAGGCAAGGAAGATTGGGTATGCCAGTTGTTAAAGAGTCTTTATGGCTTAAAACAATCACCGAGGGCATGGTACCATAAATTCCACAAGTTTATGCTTTCTCAAGGCTACAAACGTAGTGAGTTCGATCACTGTCTATATACAAAGAAGACTAACGATGGCAGTTGGCTGATCCTTATTTTGTATGTGGATGACATGTTGATTGCTGGCAAGCACTTGGAAGAAATTTCAGCTTTGAAGTCAAAGATGGCAAAATCGTTTGACATGAAAGACATGGGTGAGGCAAGTCATATACTTGGTATGCGCATTGAGAGAGACAGATCAAAGAAGTTGATTTGGTTATCTCAAACAGAGTATATTGACAAGGTTTTGCAACGTTTCAATATGGAGAAGGGAAAGGCATTGAGTGTTCCATTGCCACCATATGTGAAACTTAGCAAACAAGATTGTCCTGTGTCTGAGGAAGAACAGGCTGAAATGGATAAGATTCCATATGCGTCTGCAGTGGGTAGTTTGATGTATGCAATGATTGCTACTCGCCCAGACATTGCATTTGCAGTGGGAGTAGTAAGTCGATACATGTCAAACCCAGGCAAGAAACATTGGGAGGCAGTGAAAGGAATATTGAGATACCTGAAAGCTACAAAGAGTATGCGTATATGCTATGGGAGTCAGGAGCTAAGTGTAAAGGGTTTTACAGACTCAGATTATGCAGGTGACTTAGACAACCGAAGGTCTACGTCAGGGTATGTCTTTACATTGGCTGGTGGAGCAGTATCATGGCGTTATAGATTACAAGATTGTGTTACTCAGTCTACTACAGAGGCTGAATATGTTGCAGCATCAGAGGCATGCAAAGAATCAATTTGGCTTAATCGACTAGTAACAGATTTGGGAATCAAAGAAGAGATGCTTGTGTTATATTGTGATAGTCAAAGTGCTATACAATTGGCTCGCAATCCAGTTTATCACTCAAAGACAAAGCATCTGGATGTGAAGTATCATTTCATCAGGGAAATGCTCGAGGATAAGCAACTTCAGCTTGTCAAAGTTCACACCACAGAAAATCCTACTGATCTACTTACAAAAGGACTTCCCTCAGAGAGCTTTGCGCATTTTCGCAAGCAGTTAGGTGTAGGGTAGTACATCACTTCTCTACATCTCTTGTATATTAGCTTGTATAGTAGCTTCTCTCACACTTAAAGTACCACATTGGACTTTAAGTGGGAGGTTGTTGGGGTATAAAGCCCAATGTGGTCGCCCAGGTAAGTGGGCGGGCCGCCAGGTATGTACACATGTTCTTTTGTAAAAACCTAATAAGAACTCACTATGCTCTACACATTACAGTAGAGCGAGTTCACCATATCGTCGTGCTCTTCTTCTCGCACTCTCTCTCGCGTCGCACTTCCGCTCGTACTCCTTCACATACAGCTATGGTTTTTTGCTTCATTCCGTGCTTGTCAAGTGTTGCAGTTTTCAGTTTCAAAAGTGTGCTTTGAGTTGAGCATGAATGCTCAACAAGAGGGTTGGGCAATGATGGTGCACCCAAAACATGTCGATGCCAGATATGGGCTCATGCAAGGGTATGGATGCATACAGGTGCACGTAATGGTGCTAGGGCAGGTGTCTAAAGCCATAGCAGCGAGAGGATAGCGGAAATGTATGCTTAAAGCGGCTTTTTAGGCCAAAAGTGCAGTTGAGTGGTCGAGATGGGATGACAGGTCGAGATGTCCGAAATGCCAAAACAGTGTCCTGAAAGGTACTGCTCAGTGTGCTCTAGAAGTCGGTCCAGACGGCTCGTCAAACGGAGCCCCGGTGCTCTAGATATTGCAGTTTAAAGAAAGGGTATGTAGCAGATCCCCGACAGACAGGGCAGCTGGGGATAGGTGGCCCGGGTTGATGTCAATGCATATGTGTGTAGTGCTCGAGTTGTGGAGCATGCCTGTCTTCTCGGATTGTAAATCGGAGCTCTGGTTACCAAGTTAAGGTCAATTGAGGATTTTCCGAGGGCCGGGTTTGAGCCCACTTGGCCGCATTGGGGGATGTGCCACTTGGCAGTTTCTCGGCCTCACCAAGATTCTTGGTGGAAGTGAGCACCATATGGAGTTAGCACAAATCGGCTGCACATCAATCGGATATTCGGTTACTCAGATACAGCTAGATGAAGTTGGGATCATTTGGCAGTGAGAGGCATGCAGATGCATTTCCCGGTTTTTGGCGGCCTCAGATAGCTAGCTCAGAGAAGTCGAAATGCAGTGGGGTTTGCACGGCTCGAGAGCCAACTCAGTGAAGATCCGGCACGGTTTTGTGGCTTGGCCATCGGGTCCGGGAGCAATGAATGGGAGCCTATAGAAAAAAGCCAAAAGGGCAAAAAAAAAAAAAAAAAAGGTTAAATACTTATGTTTTGGTGGGCTTAAGGGGCCATGAGGCCCATGACTGCCATGTGTCGGGGGGCATAGCCCCACATGTGCAGAGAAGAGCCTGGAGAGCACGCTTTATAGGCTGGGCCGTGCACACCCATTGGCATACAAGGTGGCGAGGAGAGCTTAGAGCTCTTGGCTATGGTGTTGAGCGATGGCGGCGCTGGGCGCTCTACGTTGGGCGGAATTGCCAGCGGTTTTGGCCGCGACTAGCGAGGCGGGGCGGCGCGATGGCACGCCCGCGCGCGTGCCGGTCTGTTAACGCCCAGGTGACATGGCCACCCGCCCATGAGGGGGCCGTTTCTTGCGGACCAAATCCGCCCACAGCCTTTTTTGAGGGCAATGTGAATCCCTAGGAGCAACGAGGGCACCGTCCTTGCTCCCTAGAGGGTGCTCGTGTGTAGAGTAAAGTGTGAAGCCTCGAGACAAGCACCAAGCTAGTCAAAGTCAAGCTGAGCCTCCCAAGGGGAGTGCCACATGTCGGCCTACCATGAAAAATGCCTAAAAACTCAAAAACGAGCCCAATAAAGGGGAGAAACCTTTTGTAACAAGGGAGCTCTTGGTTTTTTTTCATTGTACGTGTAAGGGAGCAAGTGAAAGAGAGAGTGAGAAGATCAGAGGAGCATTGTAATGGAGTTTGGAAGCTATTAATGGACAACCCTCTTGGCCAATTGTGCCGTGTCGCTCCCCCCTTCCCCTTTTCTCTTTGCCGTCTCGTCTGATGCCAGCCACGGTGCCGTTGAAGCGTGTGTACGCCCGGATCGTTGGTGCTTTGCAAAAAGAGAGAGAGAGAGAGAGAGTAAATGTGTATGTGGAGGGAGGTAGAGCGTGTGCAGTGAGGTGTGGACTCATTTTGCGATCTTGGAAAGCGCGTGTGCGCTTGGGAACTGTGCAGGTGAAGCGGATTATGTGCAGATTGTCATTTTGAAGGTGTCTTCGAGTTGATTGGGGTGTTGTGTTGACCCTGGGCTATAGAGAGAGTAAATGTGCGTGTGGAGGGAGGTAGAGCGTGTGCAGTGAGGTGTTGACTCATTTTGCGATCTTGGAAAGCGCGTGTGCGCTTGGGAACTGTGCAGGTGAAGCGGATTATGTGCAGATTGTCATTTTGAAGGTGTCTTCGAGTGGATTGGGGTGTTGTGTTGACCCTGGGCTATAGAGAGGCATCGTCAGCTGTGCCGGGCGTCGTCCCCCATTCCCCCTCTCCAGCGTGTTCGTGCGTGTGTGTAAAACCGGTGTACGCTTACAGGATATTCATTAGCCACAAAAACTGAGAAAAAGGATTGTGGGTGTGTGCGCGCGCGCGGTCCTGATGCTTCGCGTTCATTAGGAGAAAGCACAGGATTCCTATGAATTTTTGTAGGTTTTTTGGCAAAAGCAGTCGGGTTTTTAATGCGGTGTTTTGGAGTACCGTGGATGGCAAATAAGTATGCCAACAGCAGTGAACTTCATGATTTGAAGACTTTATTGCTTAGGATGGTGTTATTTGGAGCTCATTGATTATGCGATCATGACCAATAAGGCAAGGCAATTGTATTTTATAATGCAATGGCTATTGATTTCAGAGTGAGAAAGCTTCAGTGGAGATGCTCGGTAATGTTAATATAATTGGTTACCAATGCTTTGGTAGATATGTGTATCGAGTGTTGTACTTAGCAATGCTTGGTTGGTATACAAGCCATAGGAGGAGAGCTCATAAAAGCACAAAAACTTCTTGTGGAGCTTCATATTCACCATGTTGTTTCTTAGAGCACATCGATTGTGGTATATGCTTAACAGAATGGGAGGGAAGGTCTTTCTCAAATAAAGTTCCCTATGCTTGCACCTTGCTGATTGTGTTTAGTAATGCTTTGGCTGATATGCGAGAGGAGGCTTTGATCATCTGGTGTTTTTTGTATGGTTGTGGGAAGAAAGTGAGGTACCTAGCAATGCTTTGGTTACTATGGAAGTGATCAACACTGTCATGGATAAGATAAAAGTCAAATTTGGTGGGAGTTTGACAGCAATGGCCGCCACTAAGGCAATGTGAATGGCCGCTTAAAATATTGGGGAGTCAGTTATTTTAAGGGAAGTTGATAGCTTTAAAAAGAAAACGAAAAAAACGTTCAGGGTGGTATCTAGCACAGTGCGAAGAAGAGAGTCGCCATGGCCGAGGGGGGCAAGAGAGCAAGGCCGACGGGGTGGCCAGTTTGTAGGAGGTCCGCAGAGGGGAATCATCATCGTCATCAAGAAAGCTTTTGACGAGGGCTTCTGCAGAAGTTCAAGAAGACCAGCCGGCAACGTGGTGAGGAGGACGAGAGCGAGCATCGAAAGGAGCTGCAGGAGGCATGGGCGAGCGGACAAGTGAGCCAAGAAGTGGGTGCGGGGTCTGCAGCGGAGCAACCAGAAGAAGGATTAGAGAGCTGGGCGACCCGCTTAGGAGACTTTGAGGCTCTGTTTGATCCAGCTGCCACATCATCAGGAGATCATCCCACACAAGTGACAAAAGCAATCTCAGCTTTAAAAGGGCGATCCACATTAATTGGATAGAGCGATCGGTGCCTCTCAAGGGGAGGATTGTAAGGTGTGATTTTTGTTCTAGAGTACTAGAGCATGAGTCAAGGAGAGGAAAGGTGGAATTATCCTACATGCAGTGGTGCAAAGCTCTAGAGCTACTTAAAGCTCATTTCATGAATGAATAAACACAAGTCTATTTTGCATTACATCTCCCTTGTTTATGGTGAGCTTGTGATGGCTTAGCAAATACTCAAGATCATGTTAATGAGAGTCCAAGTTAGTTGATCTTGGAACCGAATTCGCTTGAGTGATAATCTAGCCAACACACACTCACTTGTGTGTACTATGTTTCTCTTTCATCCACCCTAGTTAGCTTGATCCCATTCCCATCAAATTGAAGCGAGTAAGGCTTTGATGTCCGTGCTTCCACTTAGGACCTTGGTAGATTTACGAGCACATGATGCTTATAACAACAGTCAAGTATTTTGTATTCAGATTTTAGGTTTATTAAGTATATCAACTTAAGGTTTACAAGGTGTCCTTTGTACCATATTCTCTTGTGTTGTGCATCTCTCTCACCGTTTCCCACAGCGAGCAGCCTTGGTGCTGTCGCGGCTCAACTAGCAAACTTAAAATTCCCTCGGCATCTTTGGTGAACCTGACGCGAAACTGAGCCAGTGTGGGACTTTGGAAGCAGAGGATGATGACACCACAGGAGGCAGCAATGCAACAAATGTTGCAGCAGTCTGCAGCCTATATGCAGCAGCAAGCTTCTCAGCAACAGCTTCAACAGAGCGAACGTATTCGTCAAGCATGGTATGCGGTAACTGAAAAATTGCAAAGATTTGAAGGTCTGATATTTCAAAATTTTGTACTGTTTATGAACAATCTATGGATTATGGAATTCATGACCATGACACAGTGGAAGGTTTCCACTTAATTGCGGCTCCCAAGCTTAGGGCTCGAATTGAAGAAATTTGGGTAACTCATGGTGCAAACTGGTAAGAGTTTAAGAAGGCTTTACAAGAAGAGTACTTCCTTGAAGATTCTCAACGGGTTACCAAGCAAAGCTTTATGAAATGGATACAACAGAAGTACAAGGACTTATCTGCTGCGAGAGAACTGCTACGAGCTTTTGAAAAGAAGTTTGAACGATTATCTACTACTGAGCAAAAAACAATGCAGCCAGAAAAGTTCGAACAATTCATTCAAGCAGCAGATTTGCGCCTTCAAAAAAGTTTGGTACACCTGCTTGAGTATCCATCGAGTGAGTTAGGCTTAACTTCTGATTGGAAATTTGTTTACAGAAGCTGTTAATATGATTGTGAAGCGACAAAAGAGGATGGACAAGTTCATAGTGGCTGATCCTATGGAAGCGCTTGAAGAGGATCTAATGGAGAAGCCAAAGCCCAAAGCTAGAAGATCCAGTCCTTGATGAGCTGCTAAAAGGTATACAAGAGTTGAATTTGAATTTGCAAGTTGTTAAACTTGATGGTTTAAATGCAAGTGCATCTTCTTCAGAACCCAGGCAGCATCCTCCACAAAAGGATTGCATGTGGTGTGACAGTTTAGATCATGTACGTAAAAATTGTGATGATTTTAATGAAGCTTACAAGAAGAACATAGTTTTTGGGAAGGACAACAAACTTTATCTTAAGGAAACTGGTGAACATCTACGCTTTAACTATGGGAAGGGCGATATGAAGAAGCTAGATGAGGACATGCAGCACAATGTCTCTAGGGTCGATGCAACAACTTATGGATTACAGGTATGCAGTGTGGAGGATGAGGAAGGTATCAAGGCTAAAGGGAATCTATGGCCCTATGCTTTCAAGACAGCTGACAAAGGTAAAATAACTCGTAACACATTAAGTGAAGTTGGAGATTGCATTCAACAAACTACGGGGTGGTCAAATCCTGTAGATTCTCTTTTTGTGTATGCCTTTCTTGCAAAATCTCAGGCTAACGAAGCTATGGTGGAAGAGAAGCGCAAGAGAGATGAAGATATTGCGGGCTCATCAAAGCGGGCTACGAGGACTAGCGGCAAGAAGAAAGAAGGCTCAAGAGGACCTTCTTGCAAGTTAAAATCCGACATTGAATTGGCTACAGATTTGAAGAAGGTATTTGAGGAACGCATTCTCAATAGCAAGGTGGAACTTACTTTGGGCGACGTCTTGGGTATTGCTAAACGTGAATTTCATGAGGAAATCATTGACATTATAAAGCGGAAGCGACAAGTACCAGTTGAGCAAGAACCTTACACGGTCAAGAGCCAAGTGATTCAACATGTAGAATCAATTCTGGATGCTTATGAGGTAAAGATTGAAGAAGAAAGCTTACAGTCTACAGTGATCTCCAATCAAGTTACACCCGAGGTAAGACATGTTCACTTCAATAATGATGATGGTGATGAAGCACTACCTAGGAGTCATTTTTCCACAACACATTGGGCGAGAGCCACTACGGAGACAATTGTTACGATTGGTAATATTGATGAGCCTATTCTAGCACTTGTGGATCATGGTTCAAAAATTAATTTGATGTCAAAGAGCTTGTATCAGAGAGGAAAGTGGCCTATTGATATGGATCAGGTTGGCAGATTCAAGCTGCCAACACCCAGCCTGGCGAATTATATGGAGCATGTGCAAATGTGAAGGTAACAATTGGAGTTGTTTGTGATGAATAGAATTTTTTCATTCACAACCATTCCTCCTATCCACTTATTTTAGGGAAACCTTACATAACGGCTGTGCGCATGAAGACAAAGGTGCTCGATGATGGTTCATCATATGCAAGGATCCGAAGCAAAGATGGTAGAAGAGCCATTCAGTTTTTGATTGTTTGTGTTGATCATGTCGGAAATAAACACAGCTTACAAGATCAACCCTTGCCGAAGATTCGCAAAGAGTTCAAAGAGTATAGGTTTGCTCAGGATTTTCTTAGGGTGCCACTATAGGGCGGGACTATAGTAGTACAGAGAAGAAGAAGTTCTCGCAAAAGGAGACTTTTTCTTCGGGGTTTCTGGGACTAACATCTGAAGGTTCAGTTTCATACAAGACATTTAATGAGTTATCCAAGTGGGAGAAGCAATATGTGGTAAGTGTTCAAAGCAATCTGCAGAGATGTAATATACTTGAACATGATGATGTTATCTCAGAAGTCTTTGAAGAAGTCTCTTATGTTGATACGATATCGGAACTTGAAGTTATCAATAAGTGTAGGTTGCAAGGTGGGACTGAATTTGTGCAAGTACATTCGATGGACATGTATGACATTCTAACGTGTTAAGTATGGAGCCTGATTTACCCCTTGTAATTTTCTATGTTAAAAACGCACATTTGTAAGGCCCCCGTTATGAGCAGAAGCCATCGTGCGTGAAGAAAAATAACTTGCCGGGAATTAAAAATCACTCACCGGAAACCAAAATTTTCACGCCCAGTCTCGAGCCCAAGCTCGAAACTGGCTTTGCCGGAATATTTCTTTTCGCCGGAATATTATGGCTGGACGACGGCCGGAAAGTGGTCGGTTGGGCGGTTGGCCGGTAGTCAATGGCCGGTGGCCGGTGGTCGGAAGTCGATGGGCGGTGGCCGGTGGCCGATTTCAAAGGAGGACTTGTCTTCTCAAGGGCGGCCACACGTGGGCGGATTGGAGAGTCCCATTTGCCAAAATATTCCTTTTCGCCGAAATATTATGGCCGGACGGCGGCCGGAAAGTGGTCGGAAAACGATCGGGCAGTTGGTCGGTTGGCCGGTGACCGGTGGTCGGAAGTCAATGGGCGGTGGCCGGTGGCCGAATTCAATGGCCGGTGGTTGATTTCAAAGGAGGACTTTTCTTCTCAAGGGCGGCCACACATAGACGGATTGGAGGGTCCGATTTGGACTTATCTACACAAGGGCGGCTACACATGGCTGCCTCTCATGAGAGAGAGCAACCCTTTTGGCCTATAAAAGGAGACCATTTCTACACGCATTTCATAGTGTGAAGTTGATGCAACAAGGTGGGTGTGAGGTGGTGAGAGTGAAGCAAGGCGGGAGCTCCAAAAGGGTATAATCTCTTTGTAACCTACTTCTTGTTTTGAAGTACTAAAGCTATTGAGTGGCTGCTTTCCCGTGGACGTAGCCCACATTGGGTGAACCACGCATATCGTGTGTACTCTCTCTCTCTCTACTCTATAATCTCTTGTGTGTGAAAATTATCTCTCTCCATTAAGTAATCTACTCACTTATCTACTTAGGTACGTCATATTTCCTAATATAACGGAGGTAAGCAAAGAACTGGGTGGTGTATTTGAAGTGTAGGTGGATACAAAGTACAAGACTGTTTCAAAGAAGGTCAACAGGCCCGTAGCTACCCCTCTCCCATGGGGAAGTGATGAGGTTATCGAGAAAGCTTCACAACAACTGAAGCTAAAGGATCCCAAGAATATTGGCCACAAATTTATTGAAGAGACCTTGAAGCAAGTAGTCATCGGTGAAGAAGGGTTTCTTACTGATGATGAGGTCAAGAGATGCTTGCAAAACATGGTAAGGCTGTTGCTTTCAAGCCCAATGAGATTGGACGTGTAGATCCAAATGTTGTTGCACCTATGGTTATCTTTACCATTCCTCGTATGCCATGGAATTGAAGTCCTATTCCTGTTCGTAAAGCCCATCTGTCAAAGCTTATTGAGTTGTTAAATGAAAAGATACGTATGGGTATTTTGGAGCCATCTTGTGCACCTTATTCCAATCGATGGTTCACCGTCCCAAAGAAGAATGGAGCCTTGAGATTTATTCAAAACATGCAGCCGGTAAATAAAGTAACAATTCATAGTCTGGGCACAGGTCTAATTGTGGACGAGTTTGTTGAAGCTTTTGCAGGTAGGGCTATATACTCCATGGGTGATCTTTACTCAGGTTATGATCAGTTTCAACTTGCTTTGGAGTGTAGGAATCTTACTACTATGAGTACGCCTCTTGGGTTGGTAAGGATGTGCACTTTACCATAAGATGCCACAAATTATGTTGCTCACATGATGAATGGCATGAATAAAGTGTTAAGAGAATTCATTCCTCACATTACTATGTTTTTTATTGATGATTTGCCGATCAAGGGCTGCGAAGAAGGTTTGAAAGATGAGGTGAAAGATCAGAGGGGGTGCCGAAGCTTTGTTACTCAACACATTGCAGATTGTGAGGTTATTGTATCAAAACTTGAAGAGGTAAATCTAACACTTTCAGGTCAAAATCAGTTTTTGGTGCCAAAGAAATATTGATTGTTAGACATATGTGTGGGCCACATGGACGGCGGTCAAGCCCAGCTAAGGTAGAAGCAATACAAAGGATGAAGGACTCATGCACATCAATTACTGAAGTTCGTCGATTTTCGGGTGCTTTTGTATTTTATCGTATTTGGTTGCCTCACTTTGCTCATGTTGCAAAAGTACTTTACCAGTTACTAAGAAAAGGGAAAAGATTTGTCTGGGAAGATGCTCATACAAAGGCCATCAGAAAATTGAAGAAGATGCTCTTGGAAGCTCCTACCATAAGGAAAGTTGATTATAAGTGTGGAAGATCAGTGATTTTGACGGTTGACACTAGTCTAACGGTTGGGTGGGCTATTGGCCAAAATGATGAAGATGGACATAGAGATGCTATTCGGTTTGGTGCGAAGGTGCTTAACACTCGCCAACAAAGTTATCCACAGGCTAAGAGACAGCTTTGGGGTGTTGCTACTGCTCTAAAGTCTGATAAGGAGTATTTTATTGGGACATCTATTGTGGTGGAGACAAATTGTTTTCCATTGATAGGAATGATCACGAATTGCTCCACTCCGGACATCGCTATGTTGCGGTGGATAGCTTTCATTAAGTCTCTTAATCACGAACTCTGTCATATTGCAGGAAGAGACAATCCAGTAGCAGATATGTTATCAAGAGCCAGGTATGAAGATGAGGAGGAGATGCTTACAAAGAGTGATGATGTGGGCTTAAAGTTTTTTACTTCTTCTCATTTACATGCAAGCTATAGTGCTCTTGCTCATGTTTTTGAAGCTTTTCCAGAGGATATGTATGATGGAGAGTGGCTTTTGATAGGCCGTTATCTTAGCACTCTTACCAAGAAGAGGAATGGCGTGATCAAGAGTATAAGAAGATCAGGAAGAAGGCTTACTGGATATTTTCTTAAAGATTGACACTTGTGGAAGCAACAAACGTCCAAGTGGAATACCACAACAAGTAGTATGTAACAAAGCAAAACAACAACAGGTGATCAAAGAGTTTCATGAGAATTTATGAGCAAGACATAGAGGAGTTTGGGCAACATTTACCAAGATTAAAGACTGCTATTGGTGGAAAGGTATGTACAAAGATATTGCTCGATTTGTGGAGACTTGCATGGTTTGCCAACAGTATTCAAATGTGCGACATCGAGATAAGTTACATCCTATTTATCCATTGGCTATGCATTATAAGTGGATTGTAGATTTGATCACTATGCCAGTCGGTGTTTGCCAAATGAGGTATATTGTTCTTGCTAGAGAGGATCTCACTAACCAGGTTGAAGGAAGAGCTTTGCGTACCAAAGCTACAAGCTCAGTATGCAAGTTTTTGCTTAACGTCATCCAGGTTTGACGCATGAACCTCCTTCCAATGATGAAAAAATAAAACCTTTAATCGTTTCTTTGTTGCCTTGTAGTGCCAAGAATCATCATGGGAACACTCTTTAGTGATAAGCAGCTTAGAATGGCTTCAAAACAAGATTGCTTTATGGACATTGATTGATTTGCCGATATGGTTGCATTGGGAAGATTACTGCTGATAGAGGAGAATTGGATGCAGATGAAGCTCGTGAATTCTTTGATCGATTGGGAATCAAGTTGGCTCTTACTACAGCATATAATCCAAAAGGCAATGGGAAAAGTGAAAGAGGACATCCGTCTATTATTAAAGCTTTGGCAAAAGCTTTTCGAGGACAAATTGGTGATTAGCCTAAACTTTTACCTTTTGCTTTGTGGGCTGACAAAACTACTCATAGCTTTGTTAGAGGATTTATGCCATTTGAGCTTATGTATGGGCAAAAGCCAATTATGCCTACAGAGGAGGCAATTATTTCTTGGACCATGTTGCCGTGGGAATCAGGTATGTCGATTGAGAATTTGCTTGCTTTACATATTCGTCAGCTTGAAAGACGTCAAGAAGATATTGATCAGGCAAGAGATAAGCTCAAGGAGGCACAATTGAAGAATAAAGCAGCATTTGATAAGAAGCATAGGTTGAGGCCACATACTATCAAAGATGGAGATTGAATACTCGTCTATGACAGCAGCTTGGAAAATCAGTATTCGGCCATGCGTAAGATGGTCAAGAGATGGTTTGGACCTTATGTTGTGATCCATGTTTATGATAATGGATCCTATAAGCTTAGCGAACGTGATGGCACTGAGCTTAGAGTGCCCATTGCAGTCAAGAGGATCAAATTATTCAAGAAGCGCAATGCACAAGTGGTTTTTGGCAATCAGGATTCTAAGGAATGCCAAGAAGATAATGAGATGTATTCGTTAGAAGATGCTTCTGGGGATACTTTTGCTTACGAAGATTAACAACTTGAAGATGGTTGGCACATGCCAGAGGATGTGCAGGTCTAGAGGGGGTGGATGTCGTGATGCCCCACATTTATTGGGAGAAAAAGACAAAAATAAGAGGATTTTTTTAGGGTTTTCGCCAAAAGTACTCTTGATTTTTTAATGCAATGTTTTGCAGCGTTTTGCTTACAAATACATACGTCAAATATGATGACCTTGAGTGTTTGAGGCGTTTATTGGTTGAGACGATGTTTTTTGCAGAATTGCAGTGCATTGATAGTATGATATGGTTAATATAACAATGGCAAAAGTATTCTGGGTTTAGCAATGCAGTGTTTGATAGTGCTTTGGCCGATACTCATGCTGAGTGTGGTGTTCTAACAAAAGCATTAAAAGGTTCTTGATGGGCATTTCCTTCAAAATGTTGTCCCAACTTGGAGATACATTGCAGTATATGTTTGCAATAAGCAAGCAAGATGCGAAGGGAAGCTTTGTCCAATTGTATACACCTAAGCTATCAATATGAAGGCCTATGTGAATGGCCGCTTGAAGCAAGCTTTTTTTTAGAAGATTCTGACGATAAAAAGCAAGGCTAAATCTTAATAATAGCGAGGGTAATCAATAAAAGGGGGAGCTTGGCGAGATACGGTTCTCTCTCAAGGAGTCGTCAGGAGAATACAGGGAGTTGCGATCGAGCACAGAGCAAAGAGTTGCAGGCCAAGCCCAAGCAGAAAGAAAGAGGAGCCGACGAGCCTTGGCGTCGTTTTACAGAGAGGAGTGACGAGTTGTAGAGGCAAGACGAGCGTTGGCAATTGATGCAGGCCTTGGAGCGGCAAGGGGCAGCGCAGAAGGGACAAGGAGAGGGCGCTGAGCGACTGCTGAGAGAAGGATGGGCCGCAACAACTTAGGAGTTTGAGAGGCCGAGCTGCGGCACAGTAAAAACGTCCGGGGAGGAATTAGAGCCACTACAAAGTCGCCCATGAGCAAGAGAACGAGCTAAGACAAGAGGAGCCGCAGACAAGCCGAGTTGGAGGAGGTCGAACAGTTGAGCTGCAGGCAGGTGAGTGCAAGGAGTTCCAAAGAGTCGAGGCTTGCAGAGCTTGCCGAAGTCAATCAATGTCCATAGAGCAATCTTGTTTTGAAGCCATTCTAAGCTGCTTATCACTAAAGAGTGTTCCAATGATGATTCTTGGCACTACAAGGCAACAAAGAAACGATTAAAGGTTTATTTTTTTCATCATTGGAAGGAGGTTCATGTGTCAAACCTGAATGACATTAATAAATACTTGAGCCTATCAAACGCTCCTTGTTGTCTCGATCCCCATCAAGAGGGAATCTTCTTTCTTGTTAGGTCATGAAGTGGTCCTGCTACATGAGCAAACCCTCGAGCAAACAAACCTCCAATAATAGGAACACAATCCCAAAAAGCTACGTACATCATGTATGGTAGTGGGAATTGGCCAATCTTGTACCACCTAGATCTTGGCAGGATCCATACTCACTTGGTTGTGAGAGATATATGGCCGAGATAGTGTATTTCCGTGAGAAAGAACTCACTTTTCTTTGCATTTACATGCAACTCATACTTTCGCAATTTCTAAAACGCTATGTCCAAGTGCTTCCAATGTTCCTCCTCGGTCTTCAAAAAGACGAGTATATCATCAAAGAACACTCTTGTAAATTCTCAGTGTGGGTTGAAAATGTGATCCATCATTCGATTGAATCTGGCAGGAGCATTGGTCAAGCCGACAGGCATTACCAAAAATTCATAAAGTCCCAAGGTAGTGTGAAAGGCGGTCTTATGGACATCCTCAAAGGCTATGCGTATCTCATGATACCCGCTCTTTAAGTGAATGCGACTAAAGATGCTTGCACCCTGTAACTTATCAAGAATATTATCAATCCGAGGAATCGGAAAGAGATTCTTGATAGTGATCTAAATTAGAGATTGCTAGTCTATGCACATTCAAAACGTGCCATCTTTCTTCTGCACCAACAAAACTCGAGAGCACAGTAGGGCAAAGTACTTGGTCGAACTAGACCTTTTTCCAGAAACTCCTTGACTTGCTTCAAAATTTCCTCTTGTTGAGCAAGACTTACACTATAAGGGGGTTGATTTGGGGGAGAGCTACCCGGTACAAGATCAATGCGGTGATCTTCCGGACGTTTTGGAGATAGCTTATCCGAAAGAGTGTCCATGAAACAATCCTTATACTTTTCAATAAATTGAAAACATATAATTTCCAAACTAGAGAGCAAACCCTTGTAAACTTTATCCATTTTCCGTGCAAAAGTCAAGTAAGCAGAAACACACTTCTTTATTTCCTTTTTTATGGAGATATGGCTTACAATAGGGGATAGCCCCGTTTTAGCAAAGGACATTCAAAAGGAGGTAGAGCACCAAGTGATCAAGCTAATGAAGAGATTGGGAAGTTCAACGACTTGCAAGGGGCATAAGTCTATGTCCAAGTTTTTCCAGACTACTTGGGCAAAAATCTCTATTGGAGTAGGGGTCAAAGAGAAAACGCCGTTGACGTTGTTACGGGCATGTAGGTGGATGATGTTATGACATAGTGGCATTCCTTTTGTGTCCTTTTGAACTCTTTTTAGAATACATGTGTACATGCACCGCAAGTTGCCTGCCGACTAGCAAACTAGTTTTAGCACTTGTTAGTGAGGGTTTTTTGTGGTGTAACTTGTATATGAGTGACTTTTCGACACAAACAAGCAGGGGGTGTGCTTATAATCAAAAATTTCCAGCTTCTGGTCATCGGCTTTTATGGGATCCTATCTTCAACGCTTTTGTTCTGACCTTGTGTCGACCTATCTAGCCTTGTTGGGACAGCCCTCTTTTGTTGTCGATTATGTATATACCCTCATAAGGAATCAATAAAAAGCATGTGCACAAGTCTCTTTGTTCATGTTTTGAGCTTTCTTTCAAGCATTCAAGTGATCTATTTGGAGCTTTGAAGTGTGAGTTACAGGCAATTTTCAGCGTTATTTCTACGGCAGCTTGAACAGGATTGTGGCAAACAAGTTTAGTGTTCCTATGTAGGGAAATTGGGGAATTATGATTAATATTGCGTTTCTTGTGACTTGAATAGTGGAAGGAATATCCTTTTTCCTCAAGTGCATTAGTCGGCGTGTGGCTGTAATTCCATGCAAGGACAGGTGTCTTTTAGCTTCCATTGTGGTCTCCTAGGTGGGCATGTGCCAATGAATTCCTGGAATGTGGTGAGCGATTTTGGATTTCTCGAGCAGATTTGGAGTTTTGAGCACTATTGGCGAACATAGATATACAGATGTCTCCTTTCTTTCCACAACGTGTCCACTTAGAGGGTGAGGACGAGGACTCTAGTTCTAGCTCTAGTGACGAAGAAGAGAGGCGACCGCGGAAAATAAATCATCAAAGAACTGAGTCCCAGAGGACTAGAGAGTGTTATGACACTTCAGAAGAAGAAATGACTCTGATAAGAGATCCTCTACCTTTCCTTCTACCTTGGAGAAAATGGAGCCACATACTTCGACCAACTAAGTATGATGACTTGGAGCCGCGAAAGGACAAGAAAGAATTCAAGGATGCCAGACAAAGTGTCAAGTTTGATACTTTTTTGAGGTTTAAGGCTACAAACATAGCTTTGTATTTTAACTAATAGTTGGCATCGCTTTCTTGGGAGGCAATTCACAGAGGCTTGCAATGTTAAGAAGGCACGATCTCACCGCAAGGGGATTGCCAGATGTGGTCGTCACCTCTTCTACTCCACGGCAAGGCACCTTGCAATTGGGTAGAGTTTAAGAGATTGTTCTTATCTCTTTGGTTGACACCACAGTACGAAGGAGAGATTTTAATTGCGTATGGATGAAGGAACAAGATATATCTCAACTTGCAATCAAAGATCTTGGGATACTTTTCTACCAATTGCTTCCTTCCGAAAGATCTTTCTTACAGAAGAGATGGAGTGATATTATTGTTGTCAACCCAAAGAACTTCAAAGACAATGTCTGAAGCAGAAGTCTTCTAGTATTCAGCAACCTATAGACCCTAATTTAGATGTCTATTAACTGTCGACAAGCTTCGTGACATTTGCGAAGGATACACCCATATCCAAATCTTCGGATAAAGAGACTTCCAAGGAAAAGAAAAAGGGTAAGAAAATGGTTCAGAAGAAATCCACAGTCTCTCATATGTCTGCCAAAGAAAAAGGCAGAATAATATAAGCAAGGAATGTGCTATGGGTGTGGCGAAGTGGAACCAAGGCCTATTTCATTTCTACAAAGATCGCGACTCGTCTTGGAGTGAAGCCCAAGGACATGGGGCCATCGATGGTTGCACTGTTTGCAACACAAGGGCATGAAATTGCCGTAACGCCTCTCATTGCCAAGCTTCACTTGCATTGTGAGGGTTACATAGGGCACGAGGACTTCCATATCATGCCACTTGAGGGGAGTGATGTGCTTTGGAGATGCCTTGCCATCATAAAAATGATGTGTGGTCCAGTCAAAGGCTAGGAAGCTTAAGCTAAAAACTAGCAAAGGCAAAGATGTGGTTATTGATGTAAAATTAAAGAGTGAGTCATTCTCTATTGTATCACTTCCGCTATTTCTAAATTAATGAAATCAAGTCTTTTTGCTTACTCAATATTTCTGAAACCTATGGATAAATATGAGGATTCAAGTTCTTCAAAGTTAAGAGTCACAGCGTCAAGGTTTCCTTCAAGCTCATGCCGATTGTTTCTCAAAGGGTTTACCGCATGAGCTACCTCTAGAAAGGCCAGAAGATCATATTACTGAGTTGATTCCAAGGGAGCCTCACCCCCCCTCTCCTCTTCCTCACGTTCACCGTTGCTGCCCCCTCCCCCTACGCTCGTTGCCCCTCCCACCCCTACACTTCGCCTCCTTGCTTGTTGTCCCTCTCCCACCGCCTACTCTCGCTGCCCCCTCCTCGCTTGTGCCAGAAAGCACTAGCGCCAAAAGCGGCCGGCGCGTTTTACAGAAATCCGTACAACTGCCACCTCAGCATGTCAACGCAAATTGAGGGACGTCCGTACAGTTGCCACATCATCCGTCTTTACGCAAGAGTCTTTTGAGTGTGTGTGTGTGTGCTGTGTGTGTGAGGGGTTTTGCTTTATTTTAATATCCTTGTCACTTGGGCCCCATCAGACGGGGTCCCGTAAGTTGGTGGGAACTCTTCTTTAAAAATAGGCCACTCGGCAAGACTTTGCAGGTTGGTAAGACTTCTTCTTCTGCTACTGCTTCTTCTTACTATTTAGGCTGTTGGCTCCGTTCTTCAGTGGCTTGACACGTCAACAATTTTTGACATCCCCCTTCTTGAAAGAAAGTAATCGTCCGCGATTACAGCATATCTGCAAAACAACTCAAGTTAGCTCAAAAATTTCCGAGGGCCATCCCGAAGGACATTTCGAGGGACAATCAATTTTCTCATTCCAAATTGGAGCTCTTGATATCTTGGGTCGTTGACTTCCTAGAAAAATCTCATCCAACAAGGAGTATATTCTCGTTCGAGATCAGAGATCTTGATATTCCAGCATAGTAAAATTAGTCATCACCTAGACCGCGCTAATCTCCAATAGGTGTCTTAATGCAATAAAATTACATACCCCGGCAATCTCGTCTAAAAAGGTCCGGGCCATGAGTTCAGAGGACTGATATAACCAAACCCAAGACCGCAGCATGCGTCGCTCGGAGGTTCTAGCATATAACCAAACGCTCCCCAAACATCCCGTCTAGGTCGTTCAGAGGTTTTCCAACATATAACAAAACGCTCCCCAGACATCCCGTCTGCGTCGTTTTGAGGTTCAAACAATACCAAAACAGCATTTCTTACTACTCCACCTGAGAGTTACTTACGAGTAAATCACTAAGCATTGAAACCAGTATTAAAACCAAAGTCAAACGGTTCAAATAGGTACCAAGACAGGTTTAAAACAGACACCATCCATTTCAAACCAATTCCAAACAGGATCACCAAACAAGCTCTCAAACAGAACTCAGAAAATTGCTAAATCAAACTGAAAAGGCATTCTCGATGTCAGCCGAGCTTGAAAGTCGACAAGGCTTCCATCCTAAAACCTGCACAAAATTTAGGGTTAAATTTCCTCCATAAGGTTGTAGCTGACCACATCATGGTCCATAAGCTCTCGAATAATCGAAATAGGCCTCAACAGACAGTGTTCTTGTGGCGGTGATGGTAGCCCCAAGACATGCAATCACATTGGACCTCCAAGATTATTGGTTCTAGAAGAGATCTCTGGTGAGAGATACTGAGAAATTTCAAGTTGTGATCTGCTAGGGTTTCTCTGGCCAGCATTTAAAGATACCCCACTCTGTCAGAAGCTGCACTCTAAAGAAAGACGTCTGAAGGCATATAACTTCGGGTGAAAATTTTCTTGAAAGCTTGCCTAGTCCTTGGAGTGTGCTTTGAATGCTTTCAAATGGGAGACACTTACACCAATTGTCCTACTAGAAGGGTTACGCCTCCCGAACAACCGCCTCCATCACTGCATGGCATTGCTTTTGAGAAAAACAATGGCTCGACAAAAAAAAAAATGGATCCTTCTTGTGCAAGTGATCCTAAATTCCTTATGGATTATGCCCTGTAAGATAAAGCGATGAAGACGGCCGATGCGCGATGTAGTAAGGGTGGGAGTGGCTAATAAGTTAGGGTCAGGACACGAAGATTCTTTCAAAAAAATTTATTTGAAATCCCTTAGCTTCGTCTTGCTTTGTCTGCTCTTTGGTAGGACAGCGATGCTTTCAGAAAATCACACGCCTGAAGCTTTGATACCACTATCACCGAATGGGACACGAGGATACTTTAATACTTTAAAAAAATCCCTGTAAAACTTGGAAGCGCCATCTAGCTCCATCTGCTCTTTGGTGGGACCGGTATGCTTTCAGGAAAGCACGCGCCTAAAGCTCTAATACTAGGGGCACCACGTGCCAACGAAAAAGAACAGACTGAACAACTTTAAGCACTTCAAATACAACTGAATTGAAAGAGATACACGACACACGAGACGAGGAGTGGCGGAGTTCCACCCCAAGAGAGCACTGGCCCCAAACCTTGGCGCCCCTTTCGGTATTTCTTTATATTCTTAAACTCGGTACAATACACGTACTCGCGCTTTGCAACTTCACCCAGAAGAGTGCTAGAGAATGAGCCCATGGCACATATTTGAAGACCCTTAGCCTATGAAAAGCAGTTACATAAAAAGCTTCAAACTAAAAAACCCGAAGGCACTGGCGCCAAAAACTGCCATCGTGTTTTGCCAAAATCCGTACAGCTGCCACATCAACATGTCAACACAAATTGCAGGACATCCGTACAGTTGCCACATCATCAAGACGTTCGTACAACTACCACATCAATAGTCTTTACGCAAGAGTCTTTTGTGTGTATGTGTGAGGGGTGTCTTGCTTTATTTAATATCCTTGTCACTTAGGCCCATCGGACGGGGTCCCACAAGTCGGTGGGAACTCTTCTTTAAAAATAGGCCACTCGGCAAGACTTTGCAAGTTGGTTAAACTTCTTCTTCTGGTGCTTCTTCTTAGGGTTTAGGCTTCTCGGGTAGGATTTGCAAGTTGGCTACGTTTTTCAGTGGCTTGACACGTCAGCAATTTGTGACACACAGCATGGTTGAGACACCACATATTGACAACACAGAGAGAAGCTCACCCTGCTGCAGTGGATCATTGGCAAGAGGAGAGTCTCACATCAAAGTTCTTGGCAGACTTTTCGGGGCGCCTATGGGACAGCAGACAGCCGGGGGGAGTCACTTTGTTCCAGTGGCTAGTCACCCATCAAGCTACTGCAGTTGGGAGTTGGGCTTGTTAGAAATTGGGTTTTGATGATCTGAACGATGAGAAAACTGGGGTTTGTTTCACATTGGGTTTTGATGAGAAAACTGTCATTTGTGAAAAGCCTTCACAACCATGCAAACACGCACACTGACAAGCTGTATGCACCAGCATTAACTATACAACTAGAGCAACATCTGATAAATTAGACTTGCCTTGCTAGGACTAGAGGAATCCTCTCCTACGGAAGAGCGCTTGGGCAGAGGCCAATCTTCGCTCTCTTCGCTCAGCTTGGACGAACACCCTTCGTAGAGGGGGTTCCTGAAGTTCTGAGGACTCTTCATATCAACTGCGTCGTCATCTTTGTCTTAAACAATTCCATATTCCACGATGCTGCCGCCTACGTTCTCTCTCTCTCTCTCTCTCTCTCTCTCTCTCGTGTGTGTGTTGGCGCGCAGAGTGGCGCGAATACATAAAATGGCAAGAACCCCGCCACCTTTCTACTCTTCTGAAATTTCTCTAAATGTAACCAATTTTCTCTCTCTAAAGTGGGCCTCGTAACTTTGAAGGAGGAGGAAGAAGAAGAAGAAGAAGAACTATGAACTATCCAAGAGACCCATCCCACAAGTAATTATCGCCTCTACTTGGACCAATCTACCACACTTGGGTGATCGAAAGGGTTGTTCGAGCTTACTATTGCCTCTACTTAGACCAATCTACGACACTTGGGTGATAGAAAGGTTGTTTAGGCTTACTTTTCTTATTCATGCACATGCATACACATCATAATAGAACTTTTAACATTGGGGGAGCAATCCCAAAAGATCATTCAAGAAGAGAGAGAGAGAGAGAGAGATTACAAGCTCTTTAAGGTGGTGGGCAGCCTTGCAGATGAGGATAAGTGTTGGGAGTCGGAAAAAAGTGTATCCTTGCTGCATATGATAGTATATAGTATCGTCTTCTTTTGATAACTACATAAAATATGCATTCCAAGCATGCAGCAGTAGTATGTCGTTATTAATGAGGCTACAAATTTCTCAAGGATGTGTCATTATCGATAGAATATAAAGCCAATTCACTATACGAGATTGTGTCCTAAAATTTTATTGACTTTCTTTTGATCAACAAGTACATAGAGACATTGTCTTGACAGAATTTCAATTTTTGGTCCATTAATGAAACCGTCGGTTTCCTATTTCCATTCCTTCTTTGAGCCATCCCAAGTTTTGATAGTACAAGTGATAATCTACAAAAATGGATTGCTATTTGGAATGACCTACACATTTGTGGTATACATTTTGCAAGTTTGCATTTGCATCTCTATTTGCAACTACTTTGTTCCTGGGTTCGCCAAAAACTGGGGTGTAGTGTATTTAACCAACTAAAATTGCAAAATCTTGGATAGATTTTGAGCTTGCCTTGAAAAAAACACCAGTAAAATATAACAAGTTTTAGTGTAGTTGCTTCAAATTTTGTCCTAAAAGCTCGAATAGTTTTAAGTCTGCCCTTATTTTCATAGGTTAGAAAAAAAATGGCATGCCTTACTTGGCTCTACGTCCCTCCTCACGAAAAGACTAGATCATGCTTTGGAGAACAAGAAGCATCACTTGCATTAAAAACACTCACCTACATTTCACGATATTCTTCTGGATTATAATAGCCTTGATAGAGTGGACCTTTCTTCATGTTATTACAAAGATATGCTAACCCTCCTAGTTAACCTTGCACCACTTTTGCAAGCATCACATTATTGTGTCAAATTCACTTGTTGGTAGAGGTCCTTTTTTTACATCAAAAAATCTATGTGCTCTCGGAAGCATCCACTTTATTATCCATGGAAACTTTGCACAAGATCTACATTCTAATGTAAGTGTTTACTTAACAGGATTTGAATAATGTAAGTGTTTATTTAACAGCACTTGACAATAGTTGCTAGAACTATACCAAAGAAGAATAACCTCGAGGGGGTACAAAAAGGGGAGCTTCCATTTTGAGCTTTTTTTAACAAACTATAAAGCCTTTTTTGCAATGTCACTTCTTGGACAACAATTGATATGAGCACACACTATCTTAGTCTTTTTTTTTTCAATTCTTATATTATGTGGGATGTATTAGTAAGAAAAACAGGAAAGATACAAAAGAGCCCATGCAAATAAATTTTGCCATGGGACCAGAGGGACTAGAATCCTCCAACTTTTACAGGGAGCCAGTAACCAATACAATTGCTCATACAGCCATAACATTAATAAATCAGAGGAAAAGAGTCGGCTTTTTTTCTTATCAGACAAATACTAGTGGATGAGCCACGGATATTTATAAGATGCTTAAGGAGGTTGAGATTTTTTGCTAGAGTGGCTAGAGCGAACACATCATGCATTTGAGTTTTCCTCAATCTGTGATTTTGCATGCGAGGAGCCTTTGAGCTTGCTCTGATCCTCCATGGGGCTAAGGGGGACAATCTATTGCTCGCGGGTATCAACCCTTGTGTCAATTTGATCTTGGGCATCACCATCCAGTATATCTAAAAGCATGGGCGTGCAATCATTGCTCTCTTCCTCATGTTTTGAGCAAGTGGACATGTATTCTCAATGACTACATCCTCTGCCAAATTCTTGACACTATCTTAATTTAACACTAGATTAGTAACAAGACACTTTTGTGTCCTCTACTTCCTAGAATTATTGCTTGAGATTTGAAGGAGGTTCTAAAGTGCTCTATATCCACAAAGCTAGCTTAGGACCTGGAAAAACTTGAAAAAAATTTGGGCTATTGATTCCACCTTACTTTCTGATTCCAACCAAAAAATTATGTGTGCAGCTTTAGGCCAATTTTTATGAAATTGGCATTAAATCATTGCAAAACACAAGTTAGTGACCTCTAAAGTGTTGCATCGCTAGCATAGGTGGGTCTAAAGGTGTTGTGTTATGTATTGGAAGTTATGGCCCATTATCAAAAGGCAATTTTGAGTGTTGTAACGGAGTTCTCACTATGTAACTCTTCTTCCTTGAGTTTGAGGCACCAATACCCTAAATAGAAAACAACAAAAAGGTGGGAGTGATTTTCCGATTCACCAAAATGGACTCGGTTTGAATCAATACTAAGTTGTCTTTAAACTAATACTCATTTTGAATTAATACTATGTTGTCTTCAAATTAATATTCATTTTGAATTAATACTATGTTGTTTTCAAATTGCTAAACTTCACTCAACAAACATGGTACACTTCAAGCTTAGGTCTAAATACAAAGCATACATTTTTTATTTTTCACCAATCAAAAGATTATGAAAGCCAATTTTTTCATTTGTGCAGTTTTTCTACTTCATAGGTGTGTTCCAAATTGTCTTAGGAGACATGTTTTGATGCTCTCTATGCCTGAACATGAAAGTAAAGAACTAAAGTGTGTAAAGTGGATGCATTTATAAATGTAATGCATTATAAGTGTACGCATAGAAATATCGATGATAGGTCAACAAAATGCAAAAAATGCAATTTGTTTCTAATTAATTTATGTTCAAAATAAATTTTTGGGCCTATAGAAATCAGACTTTGGTCAAGAACTTGTTGATTTTTATGAGAAAATAGGTATGTTGTTTAGAAATTCTTACACCTTTTTGTAAAATGGGATTCACCTGACAAATATGTTTTTTTTTTTTTTTGTCAAACTTAGCTCTACTTTGGCTTTGGGAGCTTTTCTTTTTTTTAAAGTGCTCAATTGAGCTTTAATTGCTTAAAACTCAAAAAAATACAAAGAGCCCTAGCATATCCTTTGCACAGGGTTGTCCAAGAAAACATATATCAGATGGTGACCAAACTAACCTTACATATTTAATTTGAAAGGCTTACTACGTTGTATTCTCCACCAGCACGCTTCAAGAACAATATTAGAGTCCAGGGGCTCACACTTCCCTTGAAATAGTAGCGCATTCGTGGATTTCCAAATAGCTCTGAGCAATACCGTGGCTCTTACTATGCATATGTCAGTAATGAGCATGGAGCCCATAGCGAGGTCGTGCCTGAAGAAGAGAGTTCCAAGATGTGTGTGTACCCTCCTGTAGATTGCCCCCGTGAAGTCGCTAATTTTTGGACATCCCCAAAACACATGCATGAGGGATTCGTTCGAGTGTTTGCATCTGATGCAGGATCCTTCGGCAAGACCCCTAGCTTTGGCTTTGTCGTTGTTCGGGATGAATCCAAACAGAGCTCTCTAGAGAAAGACTTTGTCCCTTTCTTCACACTTGGCCCTCCAAATGTTCTCAAGCACTTGACCCCATTGCTTGCAGCCCATTGTTTGGACCAAATCTTGTTGAGGTGATCAGTCCATTCCTCCACAAAGCACAGCTTTTTGTAGATAATCTTAGTCTTGGGTGAGTTGAACAGTCTCTCACCAGGCCACTTCCAAGCTTTCCAATCCAGCGGTGTGGAGCAGGGAGGAAGGGCTAGGATTGAAACTTTTTCTAGAAGCCTTTCGACGAGGACACCTACTTGAGCCTTCATCCGGAGGGAAGAATAAGTCTGTTTTGTAGGGTGAGTTTGGACCATAACCCACCTCTGGATTTCACGCGGGCTTCCATTACCATTTCCCTGCCATGACAGTCCAACTCTCATCAAAATCGGTGACACTGCAGAAAAATTTATCACATAGAGCTCAGTCATGAGTAACAGGGTCAAGTATGCCCAGTTCGCCCTAAGCTTCTGGTTTGGCGATAGCCATCCATTTACCCCATTGCTGGGTCTACCAGCAGTCAACTTATTCCTCCATAAGAATTCCTTAATTGGTTTTCAAAAAGGAACTCTTATTTTTTCGTGATAGTCGTAGGTGTGGATACATGAATGTTAAATACGGAATGAATAAGGTATTAATCATCGTAGCTCTATAGTGTAAGGGCACCAAGATGAATTCCCAACTCTTCATTTTCTTTTATTTCTTCCTGAATGCAGTCAAAGGCAGCACTCAAAGGCAGTCAACCAACTGGCATCCCAAGGTGGCGGAAGATGTTGCCTCTCTTCACAACCTCTCCCCTTCACCACAAGAGTACTAACATCTTGACAAATTTGTGGACCAAACCCCAAAGTCTATAGCGTCTCTTGCACAAAAGACCAGCTTATTCTATCATAAACCTTATCAAGGTCCAATTGGACTACGGCACATTCATGTTTCTTGAACCTGGCATATTCCATACCAAATATGGCCGCCAAGATGTTTTCGTAAATTGATCTGCCTTTAATAAATCCATGCTGAGATGAGGAGAGATAGCATCATCCAACACTGGGGACATCCATTCAGCAATGAGTTTAGCCCACACCTTGTACACCACAGTCATCATTGTGATTGGTCTCCATTGTTTGTGTTGAGAGCAAGCAAGTTGTTTGGAGATGAGTTAATCAACCCTTTCTTCAACCCTGATTCAAGTGTGCCTTCTAGGCAGGCTCTCTTAACCATATGCAAGAAAGACAGGGGCCCAGATCCTCCCAGAATTCTTGACAAATCTCGACCATGATCCCATCTTACCATGGCGTCTTCTCTTTACATAGTTCTTTCAGAGTCCTCCACCATCATTCATCCAGGGTAAAGGGCCTTTCCAAAAAGTTTGCTCAGAGAAAATATTCACTCTGGCTTCTCTGATTTTGGGAGACTCAGGGGAATCTTCCTTTCCAATGATTTGGCTAAGGTGATCCAACATCACTTTTCCCATCTCATGAGGGTTGTTGATCTAGGCTCCTTGTTGGTTGATCAAGGAGGAGATAGTAGTCTGCCACTTTCTTACCTTGATGGCTCTACGTAGGGTGTTTTTGTCGACATCCTCAGTTTTGATGTGACTTTCCTTGGCTTAAAGCCTCAAGAGATTTTTCACCTCCATATCCCTTCCGTACAAGGTCTTCTTGATCTTTATCTATTCATTTGTTCCTAGTCCAAGGCTTTTCCTTACACTTTTTTATGGCCTAGCTCTTCAAATCTAGATTTGCAGATTGATATTGAGTGGTTTGTTAATCTTTTTTAGCATTGGACCCACTCTCTTGATTGCAGATTGGATTTTTTTTACTAAATCTCTTCCATGAGTCAATCCTTTCCTTGGTGATGTCCTAGTTAAGCTCTTCTGCAACTTGAGACACCAGAACCTTGAAGTGAGCATTTTAAAATAAAATAGGGTAGGTGATAAGAAGTTTCTTGGCACCCTGCGGTTGAAGACAGTCTTATGAAGAAAACATGAAGGTTTCAAGAAGAGGGAAATGATCTGAGAGATTTTCAATGACAAGGATTTGCATAAGTAACAAAGAAGGAATCCAATCACCACTGTGAGAGAAATAGAGTCTGTCAAGTCTGGAAGCTAATTGGGCCAATTGGAGGCAGTGTAAGTGAACCCGGTGTCATCCTTCCAAGGTCTAGTTTGCCACGCAATCAGACGGGGGCCCATTTTTCTTCGAGGGAAGTCTACTTTTTACCCCAGCAAGGATGTTGAAAGGACCCTATCTATCTTGTCTTGAATAAACCATATTAAAGTCCCCCATCACCAGGGATTTCATTAACGTGTTCACAAATAAGTGAACATGTTTATAACATGTGTTAATAACATCATTTATGTTGTAATCACATATTTATTCACACAAACTTTTCAATGACCATCTTAAACCTCCTCTACATGTAAAGCCGTCGGGCTTTAGGGTTTACCCGGCGGTCCTGCCGGGCAAACTCAAAGCTTGACGGGCTATGTCATCACTATATAGAGTGGATGATCATGCACATTTTTAGCTTTTTGGGAAATATTTGGAGTGTTTAGAACTCCTAGTTGGCTAGGAGGGTCCTTTTGGGAAGAAGGTCTTTATTTTAGGGACGATCTTCTTTCCTTATATGCCCATCTAAGGCAACTGAGCCACTAGTCTTCATTTCTTTGAATTGTGGGTAGAGTGTGGTTCGTAGCTAACACCTGTGGAGATTTAGTAACTTGAGCTTGCTTGTATTTGAGCAACACAAGTAATTTACATGTTGCTTGCTCCCTCATGTTGCTTCATAAACAATTTGATGGAGCCAAGAGTCCTGCTTAGAGGCTAGTATTGGTTCTTGATATTTGATATGTTCCACATTAAACAAGGGTCTATTGTCTTATACTAGAGTTTTGGACAAACATAGATCCTTGGTTTGATTGGTGTAAAGTATCCTTAATTGGGTATGAAAGACATCTTTCATTGGGTGTGTGATGTGCATTGTATGTATGCTATCAATTTCATGTATCTTAATTTGAAAACACACATTTATATTTTTTAAAGATTACTTGCATTTATCATGGTATGATGCTTGAAGTTTAATAGAAATTGATATCTGTAAATCTACAAAGATTTATATAAGTGCATATTTTAGAGAGTATCAAAACTATCAATTAAGTAGGTATATTTATTTTACTATGCATCCAAAGGTAAGTTTTTAAAATAGTTAAATAATAAGCACAATACTTGAATTTTTAAAATAGTTTTAAATTGTTGTGTGGCTACGTTTTATCATCAAAATTAGTGTATATTTGTGAAGAGATGTATGTTGTTGTAATACGTAAGTATCTTTGTTGTTACTTTAGTTATGTATTCATTGTTCCATGCTTACTTGAATAGGTTATTTGAGATGGGAGGAAACATTGGACCTAGTGATAGAACTCAAATTCAAACTAGCAACAAAAAAAGGCACCTGGGACAGAGTGGAAATATGCAATTAACATCGGTGATTGATTCATAGATTGAGAGTGTAAGCTATGCCATACAACAAAATATGGTGGGGCACCTCGACTAAGGGAACATTTTCTAGGTGGACCCAAGAAATGGGGTCGCACATGTACCCACCCCAATGCAACTGCAGTGGTCAAATGCTTGAAGGAACAAATTCAAAAGAAATAATCAAAGAAACATTACACGTCTACTACTAATGTCTCAAGAATGCCAGAACATATTGGTTCCAACCAACAAACTCCGGAAGCATCGCCAGCTTGCACTTCGAATCCCAATGTGCAGTCAAAAAGCAATCTACCCAATGCATCTTCATCAAAGAGTCAGTTTGACTTGGGAAAGGTGTCTATGTGTGTCAAACTTCATTGCAAGAAAGTTTACATGCGTCAAACTTCATTGCAAGAAAGCTGACACAATGGTCTACTCGATGATGCACAGCTCGCTCTTGCTGAAGTGATTTAATTTTTAGAAAGTGCTATGATGATGGTGGAGAATGAGCATTGGAAGAGAGCATGGAAGAAAATTGGTGAGTTTGGATCAAGGTTTTCATCGCCCATGTACCATGCTATGCGAATGATCTATTGGAGAAATGCTATGTTCAAGTAAAAGAACGTGTGCAAAGGGTAATTCTTCAATATAGAGCCTTTTGGATGTACCATAGTCAGTGACTGCTGGTCCAATGTACAAATAAGACCGCTAATTAATTTAGTGATCGTTTCACCTAGAGGTGAAACATTTGTTCATGCTGTGGGTTCACATGGTTCAATTAAGTCTGGGGTTTTTATTGTTGATGTGATAGAGGAAGTGGGTGCTAAACATGTAGTCCAAATTGTGATGGACAATGCAAAGAATTACAAGAATGCCGGCAAAATCTTGAAGCGACAGTACCCGTATGTTTTTTCTTCCGGGCGCAATACACATGGTTTGAATCTTGTATTAAAAGATTGGTATAAAAGTGACGATACCAAGTTGTTTGCCTCTACTGTTGATACTACTCGTCAGCTTTTGAGATTTTTATGCTCAAAAGAGAGAGAGTATTGGATATTTTTCAACGTCGTATGTCAGTTATGTTAAAACTACCTGCAGAAACTATATTTTGCACTCATTTCTACACTTTTGAGTCTCTTCTTTGAAACAAAGATGCAGTCATAACTACATTTACACATATGGAATTGCATGACTAGGAGAGCGAGCATAGTGGAAAAGTGAAAGAAAAAGTCAAAGTCTTAAGGGCAGTGCTTACAAAAAAACTTTGTGGAGTAGTACGATGGATGCATATCATGTAATGATGCCTCTTATGTATGCCATACGCAATCTTGACTAGGCGCCCAATCTCAAAAAAGTATGGATGCAATGGATTGTCCAAAGGAGTTTGGAGTGTCCTAAAAAATTAGAGGAGTCGGTGACGGAAAAGCATTGGCACGTTCCATTCTCTCGGCGACAAAGGAAAGTCCCCTTGAAGTACTTTCATGTTCGATGGATTGGAGCGCATACACCGTTACACTGCTGCTTACATGCTAGATCCTGAATATTGGAATATGGCTTGATGTCCCATGTTGAAGTGGTTCATGATTTTTACACATTGGTAAACACTTTCTATGCCAATGTTGATGATCGTGTAAGATGCATAAAAGAAATGTCCTCTTTTTTATTGATATAAGGTCTAATTTTTAAACTCTCTTGTTCAACATATGACAAAAGAGCAGCCTGCAAGGAATGGTGGATGATGAATGGTGGAGAACACTATGCTTTGTTGCGTAATCTTGCGATGAAGATTTAAAGCCATTGTTCTTTGAATTCAATCTTAGAAAGAAATTGGAGCATGTACAAATATATTCATAGCACTACTCGCAATTCATTTCTTGTAGAGAGTGCATATAAACTTGTTTACCTGTATTGCAATGAAAAAATTCTTCAGCACATTGAAAGCAAAGAATATGAAGAAGATATGGCTAGATGGATTTATGATTGTGATGATGTAGAAGACGAACACTTTGACATTGGACATGTGCTCTGCACAAGCCTTGAGCTAAAGGAAAATCTCGATATAGATTCAAACGAGCTCAAGCAAGCACGCGACAAAGGACATAGATGACAAAATCTTGGAAAATGATAGCAATGAACATTAAGCAACAATTTCATTGACTTTGCAAATGAGTGTCATTAGTAAAAGATTACAATTAGTTTTTATCTTGGAATAGATTTCGAAGTACACTAGGGGTTGCCTCTTGCGTCCGCGGTGGTTTGTATTCATTGGCCATGCCAAGTATGGTATATAGGCCTTCATTAAATGTTGCACCACATAATGCGCATGTGGAAATATTTTGCATTTTTCTCACCAAGCATATAAGATGGTAATAGTGTCCACATGGCAACATATAATGTCCGCTCCAACCTCAAAGACTTTGTAGCATAGGGGACATTGGTTGGTGGAGGAACTCCTAACCACATTTAAGACTGTTAGGACACCGGCAAGGCCGGACTAGACAAGGGCAAGGCCGGGCTAGGCAGTGCGGAAAGGGAATCCAACTAGGGCAAAGGGCCAGGGGCTATGCTATATAGTGGGTGGTTGGGTGGTGGACTCCTACGTTCTAGTTCCCCTTGTCTAACATTGGTATCAAGAGCTTGGTTCTTTTTTGGGAAAGGCACAGCCATGGAGGAGGGGAGCCACACAATCTTGCATGAGCAAGTTGCATATCGGGGTCACCAAATCGTGGAACACCTCTCCTGTGAGGAGGACGACAGGCAGGCAGTCCGTGGGCAACCCCCCTTGCAAGGAGGAGACGCAGACGCGGACCTGCACGAAATTCACCCATCGCGGGCTCTACGGCATCGCGTCGGGAAGGGGAACGTTTCACGACCCAGGGCCGAGGCCCCTTGCTCACTACAGAGGCTGCCATGGCCCCCTTCCTTGCTCGCACGCTGCTATAAGCGACCATAGCCATTGTGTGCTTGTTTTTTTCACACTACAAGGGAGACCAACCCCCTTGAGGGTTAGTGGCCATAAAATTTTTTCAACAACAAGGGGCAGTACCCACAGTGGGGTACCCCACCCCCTCCCTTGTGTGCGGATTCGGCAAGGTCCGGCAAGGTGCGGCATCTCGACACGACCGGCACAAACTTCGAGCACCAAATTCCCTACGTATTATCGACAGAAACTCAGAGATTTAAGAAAACCATTCCGACGGGAGTTTAAAGTACAATTACCTTTCAAAATCAATTAACGATTGCAAGTATAATTGATTCGGCTACCAAGGAATTGCAGAATTCCCTATACGGCGGACATTTCGAATCCATTTCCACCGGGATACTATCAATTTTGACGGAATGAGCAAGGCTAATTACACTTTGCGAGTGCTCTCAATCTCATGTATTTTTTCTGACTTACTCCTTGCACCACACTGTGTCACCATGGATTCGGATATCAATATGACATTTTATTTTGAGCAAAGTACGTCTGATCCTGCCAATGATGGCCCATGGCTGGATCCTCTCAAGGAGAGTACCCACGACGCTACGACAGGTGATGACACTTACGAATTGCTTGATATTCAAGAATTCCGTGCACTTCAGACACACATGACAGTCATGGATGAAAATTTTAAAGCTTTAAATGCAAATGTTACTAAAATATCCACATTACTAATTCAATTAATGCAACAACAGTCCAAGGGTCCCGCTGACACGCACATGCATAAACACGTTGCTACACAGAGGCAAGGACCTTCTAATCTAGGCAAGGCCCAAATGCTGATACGTTGCATACTCTCACTGCAAAAGAGGTGGATGAATTGTTGAAAAACACCAAACCACCGATTTTTAAGAGAGAAGACCGAGACCGCAATAAGGATGCAGTGAATATCTTTCTCAGCAAGTGGGATGGAATTCACGCCTTATGGCGTACTCCGAACGCAGTCAGAGCTCTGCAAGTGAGCTTAACTCTGGAAGGCAAGGCCTACAAATGGTGGATGTCTCTCAAGGAGAAGAACATCATACCACAGAGCTGGGCAGCTTTTAAAGCTATGTTTAGCAAAGAATTTTTGCCTACAAATGAGGCAGATCGGAATTGGACGGCTTGGGACACATGTTCCATGCACCAATACCCATCTTTGCTTGAATATATCTCTCACTATTGGAATGTTATCCTCAAATTGGAAGGCTTAGATAACTTTCAACAAGTACGTGGGTTTGTACAAGGTCTGACACCAGAGCTTAAGAAGTACGTCAAGACCCAAGACCCTAAAACACTTGAGGAAGCCATAGTGAAAGCACATATTCATGATGATCCAGATGAAAAGAAAGCACATGATAGTCACGTGCCTGCTAATACACATGGTAATACACGCACTCAGTATGGGCACAATAAAAGGAAATTTATAGTTGCCAACTCAGATGCATCTAAAAAATCCAAGGGATCCAAGGGTCCTCTCTCTCCTGAGGACTTTGATAAAGCTAAGAAAGAAAAATTATGTTTTCAATGTTTAGGAAGCGGTCATGGCAAAAAGGATTGTCCCAAGGGGAAATCTGCTGCTCATGGCAAGGAGAAAGCAGTGCACACGGTGCAACTGCTACCTCTTGAGTCTTCCTCATGCTTCTCTACAGTGGAAGTAACACACACAGAGGTGGTACATGAATGTTGTCTCACAGCTTCCATGTGGAAACAAACCTTTGGACCACATGAGTAAGTACATACTCACGGATCTCTGCAAGGCCACAATGTGTGCATCTTGGTAGATGACGGTGCTACTCACAATTTCATCAATTATGGATTGGTGAAAAAACTCGAATTGCCTCAAACTCCGAGTACCCACCTCTACAAGGTAGCAATGATGAATGGACATGATACCAAAATCTGGGATACTCAATGCCGAACTGTTTCGTTGGAAGTAGAAGGTTACTCCACATGCTTGGATTTTCAGGTTATGAACATGGAAAGGGCAGATGTGGTTCTTGGTAGGAGTGGTTGCATAGCCTAGGACCATCACTGAAGCGTAGCTATGAGCACAACAACTTGATGTTTGAATCCCATGGCGCACATGTGTTATTGTTAGGAGAGAAGGATATACCTTCATCACCATTGATTTGTACCGCTGAGCTTATGCAGCTCCTTTTTAGATAATGAAATAGATCAAGTTTTCTTGTGTTACTCACTGTCTCATTTTCTTTCTAACATTGAATCTGTTGAACATTCCTCAACGCCCATGCTTCTCTCTCATCTCTTCCACCAATGGCTAACTCTAAACAAGCAAACGTTGCTAGTGAGTTACGAAAATTATTAAAGGAATTCCAAGATGTTTTTCCTAATGATTTGCCACCTGGATTACCGCCGACACGATCGGTGCAACATAGCATCAATGTGGCTGCAAGTTGTAAACCTATCAGTAAACCGCCTTACCGTATGAGTTATTCTGAAGCTGCTGAGGTGGAACGTCAGCTTGCTGACTACCTTAGCAGAGGGTATATACAACCGAGTTCTGCACCATGGGCCTCTCCTATCCTATTAGTGAAGAAAAACAATGGCAGTATGCGCATGTGCGTAGACTACTGTGGCTTAAATGCGGTTACGGTTAAGAACAAATACCCATTGCCCCGAGTAGATGAGTTGTTTGATAAACTCACTCATGCTTGCATTTTTACGAAAATAGACTTGCGGTCAGGATATCACCAAGTCCGTATTCGACTTGCCGATATACCCAAAAACTACATTCCGAACGTTGTTTGGACACTACGAGTTCTTGGTGATGCCCTTGGGTTAACCAATGCGCCCGCAACATTCATGACACTTATGGATAGTGTCTTGAAGCCGTACTTGGGCAATTTTGTCATTGTTTTCCTCGATGACATTCTAGTCTACAATGCTTCTGAAGAAGAACACTTACAACATCTCAGGCAGGTGTTTGAGTTATTACAAACAAACAAATTATATGCCAAGGAATCTAAGTGTGATTTTCTAAAAGACGAGATTCATTATTTAGGGCATGTTATTTCAGCTAATGGGCTATATATGGATCAATCCAAAGTATATACCATCCGAAAATGGCCTTCTCCTAAAAATCTGGAAGAGTTATAGATTTTTTTGGGATTTGCAAGTTTTTATCGAAGGTTCGTTAAAAACTATGCTAATATTGTTGTTCCCATGACGGATCAACTAAAAGCAAAAGGACAAGCTTTTCAGTGGGGATCCGCTCAACATCGCAGTTTTGATACGCTCAAGGATGCATTAGCTACAACTCCCATACTGGCTATTGTAGATCCTTTGAAACCATTCGTTTTGGAAACGGATGCCAGTGACCGTGCTATTGGAGCAGTCCTGTTACAAGACGGACGGCCGATTGGATTTGAAAGCAAGAAGCTTGATGCAGCTCAACAGAACTACTCTGCTTATGAGCGCGAACTCTATGCAATAGTGTCTGCCTTAAAAACATGGCGGCATTATCTGTATGGTGCTCAGTTTGAGATTGTGTTTGACCATGAAAGCATCAAATGGTTTACACAATAAACGGATTTGAAGGGTCGGAAAGCCAGGTGGGCCGAGATTCTTCAAGAATATGACACCAAGCTAAGGTATCGTAAAGGTCGATACAATGTGGTGACTGACACTCTAAGTCGTATGTCGGAGATCAATTATCTCTTGTTCAAGGAACTTCGTAGTGAATTTTTGGATTCTCTCAAAGGCAAATATGAGCATGATGAAGCATATTCCAAAGTGTGGAGCCATGTTCAAATGAGGGATCCTTCTCACTCCAATGATGGTAGTGTAACGTTAACCTCCACACCTAGTTCTCCTCTATTGAGTGATGAACTACAGCAATGAAAACATTTCACCATCGACAATGGGTACCTACTCCTTAAGGGGAGAGTTTGTGTACCGACGGACACAGACATTCGGTGCCAAATTCTTTATGAATGTCATGATAGTCCAAGTGCAGGGCACCCGGGTATTAGAAAAACTTATGCTCTCGTACAACGACGGTTTTGTTGGCCAGGTATACATGGCTTTGTTCAAGCTTATCTCTTGCTTTGCCGAAAATGTCAAGTTAACAAAGCAGAGCGCCTGAAAGCAGGAGGACTCTTACATCCTTTGGAGATTCCCAATGGAAAACGGGAAAACATCTCTATGGACTTTATTGTGGGTTTACCAACCACTGTACGAGGTCATGACTCGGTATGGGTGGTCGTAGACCTGTTGACTATACTATGTAATTTTATTCCAACCAAATCAACGGTTAAGACACCAGAACTAGACAAGTTATTTGTGGAAAATCTATACAGATTGTATGGTTTGCCAAGTAACATTGTTAGTGACCGTGATCCCAAGTTTAACAGTCACTTTTGGAGAGTTGTGTTTAAACGATTGGGTACACAAATGAACCTCAGTATAGCCGATCATCCAAAAACAGATGGTCAGACTGAACGAGTTAACCAGGTGCTAGAGGATAGGCTAAGAGCATACGTCAGCAAAAAACAGTCAGACTAGGAAGAAAACTTACCTATTCTCGAGTTTGCCTACAACAATGCTAAGCATGTCACAACTGGATTTAGTCCTTTCATACTCATGTATGGGTTTCAACCTAGGTCACCAGTTACGGTGGGGTTGGCAACCGAAAAAATCCAACAGGTTAAGGATTTTCTCCAAGACCACATGGATATGCTGAAACTCGCTTGTCAGAATGTCCGACAAGCACAGGATCGGTATAAGAAGTATGCTGATGAGAAACGTCGATAAGTTACCTTTGAAGAAGGGGAAGAAGTATTTTTACGTGTACCAGAACATTCAGAAAGTCTGAAAACTGGGCCAACACCTAAATTATCTCTCCGATATTGTGGGCTTTCAAAATACTCAAGCGAGTAGGTGATCGTGCCTACAAATTATTGCTACCTTCACATTCTCGTATTCATCCTTTGTTACCTAAAATGAGAGTCAAACAACAGCAGCTAGACCATTAATCATACGTCAAGAAATATTACAACAAGAGACACTTAATACACATCCATATCTTTCAAAATAAAAACAAAAATAAAGCGTCAAACAATAGTAACCAGATGATTTATTGAACATCAAGCAAAACATCACATTGCTATCCATTTACACTAAAATGAGAGAGAGAGAGAGAGAGAGAGAGAGAGAGAGAGAGAGAGAGAGAGCAGATGTTAGAAACCATTTAGAGTAGTCTCCTAAATTTTTAAAGATAGACAAAACTAATGTTTGGAATTTTTTTATATTTTCATGGAAGGAAATATAGAGAGTTGGACTACATATGATTTTGAAATTTTGAAAATAGAGTAACGAAGAGTAGCTTTTTAGGGATTTTAAACTTAATCTATATTTTTAGAGAGAGAGAGAGAGAGAGAGAGAGAGAGAGAGAGAGAGAGAGAGAGAGAGAGATCCAGACTACATTTTGAATCAATCTTTATAATTACTTCATGTTGCAGACACACAAAACAAATTTTTGAGCTCTATTTTATATTTTGAAAGTATCATAAAGCAAAATAGAGTGAATTGTATGTTTTTTTTTTTTGTTGTTTTACAGGTTTATAATAACACACACACACACATATTTCATGGTGTGAATATTTATATTTTTTTAATATAGAGATAGAGAGAGATAAGATGATATGTCATAAATTTTAGAGGTTTATCAAATTGAAGAGGAAGATTGTATGAAGTAAACTATGATCCAAGAAATACTCAAGCCGCGTTACCGACCAAGTATCGCATGAATCATGCACATAAAAACAATATAAGTTGTGTAACTGGTAAACCAAACAAATTTACAACATTTTTTGGCCGCGTTACCGACCAAATGCTGTAGTATGCAAAAAAATACAACATACAGTATGGAACGACACCATTTTGTTGCGTTACCAACAAGGTGCCGCCCAAATTTAAGAGAATAGGAATTGTATTCAGACATAACTTAGCCGCGTTACTGACCATATACCTGCATTTGATAAAGGGAAGGGAAGGTGACATCGTCATGAATATACTATCATTGTCGCGTTACCAACTAGTACCACTACAACGTGCCATACTTATCTTAGGACACTACTCAGTCACGTTACCGACCAAGTGTCCCATGATAAGCACCATTTGAAAGAATGGCCTTACACACGCATGCACCCTTGGTGTAACGGGTTTCACACATCTAGCCGCGCATTGTGACTGTGTGCAACTGCTCGCATGAGCACACACACCCACACCTACAAATGTCAGTACCTATGGGTGAGAAGATGGTCAAGAAATATATGCCAAAGGGCCCCCTAGGGCTAGTTATATATAGAAATATGCAGCCCATCGGGCTTATTGACAACCTCGATGGAAACCATTGGATATTGTAAATACCTAACGGGCGCGTTGGGAAAATTGAAAAACCCGACTAGATTTTGGCCGGTTCCCAAGTCACCCCAAACCGGCATTTTTGTGAACATGAGAAGTTGTTCACATGTTAATAACATGTTCACAAGTGTTATTACCACCAAAAAAAGTTGTGATTATGAAATCATTCCCGTCACAAAGAAATCTCCTTCTTTTTGTATTTGTGAGAGGTCATACCATAACAACTCCTACCCTTAAAATTGTTAGGCGCATAGATGTCAATAATAGTGAGGATTTGTTGTATACATTAATAGACACTGCAAGATCCCTTCCAGACACGTGTTGAAAGACAACTTTAGGTTCCATATCTCTATGGACTCATGCCATCACACCACTAGAGCCAACAAGAGTGGTGCCGTAGAAGAAAAGTAGTTCCCTGAGATTTTGTTTTCTCGGCACAGAGGAATCAAGGTGGTGTTCTTGTATACACCGGCAGTTGGTATCATTCCTCCTCTTCATGCATTGCCAAAGATTTCCTTGCTTTTCTTTTGTTCTTATGCCCTTCACATTCCACGATAGTAAGTGTGGGGGGATGAATTCTTTAGCATTTGAACCCTAACCAATCTCCATACCCCTGGAACCAGGAGAATCCGGGGGATCTAGATTAGGGAGTTTCTTTTCTTGTAGTATTGCAAAGGGATTATGAAGTGGGACGACACCCATCCCCCCTTTTGGTTGGTGGAGGTGGGGCATAGCTTTTTCCTTTCAAAGCATTTGTAGTCACAAAGCAGCATGGAATCCCTTGCCACTGACTTTACCCTTTTGTCCCTCTTCAGGCTTGGGACTTGCACAGCCAATAAAGTTATCATTGTCGTAAACTTGGGTGAAGAAGCTGGAAAAACAACATATTTTCATTGCCTGGGCATTGAGAGGCTTGCAATGTGAGGTTTTGCTTCTCGAGAGTCTCCCCATGCATCTTGATGTCCATCTTGTCGCAGCTCATAGCCATTTTATTTTCCCTCCCTACACTTGCCCCTTTGTTGATCTTTAGTTGTTTCTCATTCTCTTCCACCATGGCTTCTACAAACACATACACATGATAGTAGTATTTCGTGTTTCTCAAAACTTTAAAGTACACTCTTTTTTTGCCAAACTCACAATCAGTGAGTGATTATAATATTAAACTCCAAAAAATTACAAAATAAACCCGGCTCAAATCCAAGCTAGGGTGCCAATAGATCAACAGAAAATAGGTAGAGAACCATACAATAAGCATCAACGGGCTGCCCCCTGACCCGAGATGGGACATAGAGAGATACACTAGCTAATCAAGGAGCCACCCTCTAAAACACATCACACATCCAAGAAGACCAAAGACGTGAATCCCATTTTCCTAAGGCCTTTAGACTACCTGGCCCCTCAGCATTGCCGCATCCTGTGCATAGATTAGGACTGGCAAGGAGCGCAAACTAGTGGTAATGAATTAGAGACCTCAGGAAACATATAAACATTGAAAAAATAGGGGGATCGTGAGAGAGAAACATGCTTTGTGTGACATATGAAGATTAAGTAAAGAGCAAAAAATTATGTATATAGCTTTGAATTCGAAAGACATTGAAAGAGAATTATGATTGATGAGAGAGAAACTTGCTTTGAGATCCGGCATGGTTGCCTCATCCATGATCATCATATTGTAGCACTAACTCCCTTGAGCATACACACTACCATTTGCATCATGGGTCACTTGGAAGGAATGTTTTGAACACAATCACATGCAATCTATAAGTATTGTAGAATTTCACATCGCTTGTCCTCATGGTTTTCTTGTAGAAGCCATAGATCTAGTGCCTCAAACGTACGCCTCTCTTTCATAAGCAACCATACCAAGCTGCCTACCGTATTTTTCTCTCCAAAAATTATCGGTTTGTAGGTCGCTTTGCAGTTGTGAGATCTAGAGAAATTACCCTGAATGAGTAGATTTCCTCTTTGAAAGTGCACTTAAAGCTTTGGCAGTACTCTGAAGGCACATATCCAGGTGTCGGTGCCAATGTGTTGGCACTTAGGTGAGAGTCTAGTGCACTTATTAGCCTTGCCATGCCAAAGTCAGACACTCTAGCCTCAATATTTTTATCTAGTAATATGTTGTTGGACTTTATCTCCTTATGGGTTATATGAGGTTGGACTTGATGTCCTTGCAAATTATATGGGGTGGCCACTCTTAAGGTCTAGAAGGCACAGTCCTTCGACTGCCCCACATGCAATTTTCTTCGGGTGTTGCCATGCCAGCCTCTATTTCATCCCCCCATCTCCATGCAACCTATCATCTAAGCCTCCACCTTCCATGTACTCATACACCAACAACTTCTCTTTGCCCACCTTGCAGGAACCTAACAAAAGTACCAAGTTTCTATGCAAAATCTTTCCTAGAGTCTCCATCTCTACTATGAACTCTATGTATCCTTGATAAATGAATTGTAGTAACTTGTTGATGGAGACCATAGACCCATCTTTTAACTCAAATTTGTACACCTTGCAAAATCCCCCTATGCCAATGACTCTCTCCTAGCCAAAAAAGTTTGTCGCCTCTATAAGCAATTCGAAAGCGAGCTTTATAAGAGGCCTCTCAAAGGTAACCACATTGATGTTGAGGATATCCCTTTCCCCTTCTATGTTCGAGTTGTTGTTTTACATTGCATGATGCCAAATGTGAAGATTGTTGAGCACACTTGTTATCCCTCAACATGAAGATTGTTGAGCATGTCATCGATATCTAGTTGTCCCTTCTTTGAACCCTACATTATATACCCAAGAGGGAGAAATAGAAAGAAGAGAGAATTTTTAAAAAGGCATTGTCTTGTGAGAAGCTTGAAGCTTTCCGCAAAGCTTTGGGCTTACTCCCCTTTGTGGACTGATCCTGTCCTCAGGGCATGGCACTTCCCTTTACTCATGTGCCAGCTCTCACTCACCGCATCACTCCAGGGGGGATTTGTTACCATATACATGTGGTAGTGATGTGTGTGAACACACTAGGACCGCAGGGGCATTTTTTCCCTCTTTAGGAGGTTTTTTTCCCCATGCATTGTATATACGCCCATCACTCTAGGGCTATCTATCTTTCCATTGCACACTAAGTAACATACTCTCTATTGTGTGCCTTGAGCTTCCTTCGTCTTCTCCAAGCTGTGTGTGTTTCTCTGCAACCCTAATTCCAATAGTGGAAATCTATGAAATCTCTTTCCAAAAATGGTGGTGCTCAAAAGAGGTGTATAAAAGGAACAAGAATGGGACAATACTTCCCTTGCACTTTGCATCATTTCTTTGTTTCACAAAGACCTAGCTATCATATCCACTATTTTTTTTTCTTCTCTCCCAAGCATTTGGCATTGTCTGTAATGGGTTCTAATGGTGGTTCCCAAGCCACATGCGATAACTCCTTGATTAGAAGTATGGCGTAGGTTCCATGCCACATGTTCTTCACAAAATTGAAAAAAAATTGCTACACCTCTGAAAACGATGGAATCATATAACTGTCTTGGGACTATCACAAAGGAACATGAAGTATTATATAGGCTTATCACAATAAGTCATAGGGCAAAGAGCCTCGTGAAAATCACTTCCAACACCTTTAATTGTCACTCTTATGAAAACTTGATGGCTCAAAAATTTTTTGGTGGCTTCCACTGAGATGATGATGCCATCCTATAGAGTAGAGAAAATCCTTTTGGTACATTCAATTTAACAATGTGTATATTGACTTGGTGAGTATTCAAGATCCTGGAATGGATTTTTTTGTCGATATGATGTGGGATGGAAAGGTGGTCTTTGCATAAAGCTTGATTGAGTGCCAGGTTGTCAAACAGGGCCAACATAGTGAACATTTCCCTAACTTGAATGATCACGGCCTTGTTGGCATCACCATTGAGCTTTGCATTGGCATCGATAGTCAAAAGAGAAATGCGTGCTTCAGAGTACATTCAAAGACTATATAGTGTTTAGCATTAGCACGATTCCATATCCCACATGAGCTATTAAGGTGGTATTTCAATCACACACCACTCCATGTAATTTAGCACCAACAAGAAGGTGAAACTTTGCAAGTCTCAAGTGTGGGGAGCTATGAAATTGAATGGCACTTGGATATAGACTTGAACACTATAAAGTCTATGTTGGGAAGCAAACAAGGCACACTCAATATTTCTTCATGCTTTATTATTTTCATAGCATAGTGGCATGAATATTTTTTGATGTGGGGTGCCCTACCGATGAGCGTAAAGATCTAGGAGAGAGGCATTGGGTCGAATCGATGCTTGGGGTGCAGGATAGCTAGTGAGGATCTCACCCATCTATTCATGGAATGTCAGGCGATCAAAAGCCCTGGCAAGGGATATCTACATGTCCAAAGGACATGGCAGATCAGATTCTTCAAGACTGATATGTTCCTTGGTGGCAAGAAGTTGGGAAGCCCTACTCTGCTCATTTGCACTCAAACTGTCATGTACTTTTTCTTTTATCATATATGGTAAACGCTAGGACGCAAGCAAGACCCAAAATAATCTTCTAAGGTTACCCATGCAATAAGTAAAGCCTAGAGCTCCAGCTCACCTACTCTTTTAAGCCAATGTTGATATGCTTCGATGAGAGGTGTTAGACATCCAACTTGTAATCTTCATCACCTCAAGGCTCGATTTGAGCTTGAGGTTGGTTTGTAATTTTACGTTGTGCTTAATACAATTCACTCACGTATTGTGAGTTTTGCAACCAAAAAAAAAAAGCATAGTGGCCATGAACGTTGATTGCAAGGGTGCAAAGGCTTGAAAGGAAAAAGGGTGAAATCTATGAGGTGAGAGGGTGATTGAGAATAGGTACGTCACTCCTCAAGCCACAAGCAAGACAACACCACTACAATGTTTTCAAGGCATAGTCAATGGTCATAATAGTGTACCTCCTCATCGCAACACATAAGCCACCCTCGGGACTAAGTAACATTGAGCATTAAAGAGGGAGAGGGAAGGGGGGGGGGGGGGGGGGGGGGGGGGGGGGGGGGGGGGTTGGGGGGTTTAAAGGGATCCACAGTCGGGAAGTTCACGCACGAAAGCCAGGGTAATCGCAATCGTCCACGTTATTAAAAACTAATCCTGGACACGAATTAAACACCCTAAACTTGGGTAGCGTTTGTTAACTCACAATATAACCTTGTAAAAACAAAGGGGGTTACACAATGTGCAAGCGGGTGGGGTGGTTAGCCCATGAATCACAAAACCCAAAGTGTGAGGGCAGCGGTTCAACTCTAGGTGACACGGGGGTGGCGGAGTTCCCATTTTGCCTCAATTTTTGCACTAGCCAGGTTTAGTGCGCCTCGAGACTCTCCCCATGACGTTCTAGCCGTCGATCCCTTCACCCCCCACCCCCCTCTTTAATGCACGGTGTCACTTAGTGTCAAGGATAAGCCACCAAGTGGGGTCCTCTGTTGTCCATTCTTTCACATATGTGAATGTATGCACCTTGAACTTGTTTTTGAATCCATTACAAGCTGTTGATACTGCATATTAGCTATGCATGTAAATTGGATCCTATGAAAAGGAATGTTGTCAAGAATTGGAAGGCAGTATTGTAGAGCCAAGGGAGAATAAGAGGGCTTTGAAGCCATCCAAGATAGACCCCAAAAATTTGAATATGTGACAGGAAGGCAAGGCGGGAGGAGCTCCGGGTTGCCTACAATAGGGTATCATCCTGATGCATGAGTTGATCTACAACTAGATTGGGGAAAGGGTCGAGTGCTTGAGAGGCAAGGTTACCCTCGAGGGGAGGGCCATGAAACCTCACTGAGTTTTGTATGCTTTTCATGACCTCCCGCTAATTTTTTTGCCTCAAGGGAGAGGACGTACCTCCCACCCCTTTCGTAGGAGACTCTTGGCGATTGGTGCTTATCTCTTGGGTTGTGGGGTGTAGAGCAGGGGTGGCAGCTCAGTTCTACATCAATGGCAACGATGGGTCAAGGAGGATAGTTTGGCTCCCTTGTCAAAGCCTGTGTTGGGCATGGCTTCTCAATTGCCTACTCCTTTGGTTTTCTAGTGGTTCGATGGTTCCTTGGTTTTTTTATGGTCGTCCTCGATGCGAGGTTTTAGTCTGATGGTGTTCTTGTGATCAGTATTTCTTTCTGCTGCTTGTGGGGTGTGTCGAAGTTGACGACAAAGACCTTGGCATGGTGGCAACCCCTGAGGCCAAGGTTGGTGATGGGGACTTTGGGCCACGACCCTTGCAGCCTTATTTCTCTCTGTCAGCCGTCCTACTTGGGTGGAGTTCTTTCTAGTGGCAAAGGCTGGGGCTCTAATGGCACCTGATCTGGCTTGCTCTATGATCTTCTTCCTTGTGATGGTGGCTTCCTTATTAGTCGGTGTATATAGCTTGGTATCCTAGGTTTTTTGTGTCAAGGTGGCTTCCTTCTTAGCATATTGCTTGATGTTGGATCGTGGATGCCATGGCTTGTGACGAGCATGGTTTATAATGTAAATTTTTTGGATTTTTGATTTAGCTACTACTCACAACTCTGAGTTCTACATGGAAGGAGAGCCAATTGCTTAAAAATTATTCTACCTCATAAAGCCATATAGACTGCTAGTATGGAGTGGCCTAAGGGAAGACACTTTCTAAAACCGCAAACCAAGGATGTGTACCTCACCCTCAGAGCCTTGAAGGATTGGTTCTCCCCGCTTAACAAGCAATGGGGAAAGCACTAATCAAAGTCAACATGGGAGACAATTGTGAAGAACATCTGGCGCCCACAATGGCCACAAGGGATGAAGGTTTTCTTATGGAAGGTTTAATGGTGGGGAGCCATGCCGACTGTGGTGAAGATCCTCGTTAGGGAAATTGGTCCTTATAAATGCTCGCAATGTAGAACCGCTAGTGAAGACCTCCCTCACCTTTTCAAGGAGTGCCCGTCAATCTACCGCCTAGTAAAGAAGATTTGCAAATGGGTCCAAAAGACTTGGAAAATAGGATTCTTCCAGAATGATCTATTCTTGGGAGGAAAGGTGTTTAAGAGCAAAGTAATGCTCATTACAACGTAAATTGTGACATTTTGTTATTTCAAACATATTTGGAAGGCAAGGAACTCTTGGATCTTTGAGAACACATTGGAAACTGCTCAGATAATCCAAGAAAGAACAGGAGCGATCTTCACCATTGGGAAACAAATGAACTTGGATGAATGAAGACTATAAGCAGCGCAAGGAAGGACTCACATTGGTAAAGGTATCGGCTCTGTCATTGTCGTGGGGTGGCTCCCCTATCAGCCGATGTAGGATCCCTAGAAGATGTCATGGCTCGACACAAGCATGGCTAGAATCTGTAATTTATTGTTTATGTGATAGTATATTCTACTCACCATTGTGAATTTTTTGTGAAAAAAAAAGACTTGTAGTATGCAGAAAGGTTTGTAACATAATTACTTACATGGGTAATGAAGGGGTGCTCGTATAGGGTATTCACTTGACAAGATGGTAAGCTTGCCTAAGAAAGCCCAACTCAAGCTTGATAAAGTCCACATTAAAGGTGGCAAAGACCTCATAAGATTTTCACAAAATTTTGGGAGTATTTTGGCATAAATATGTGTTCACAAGAACCATAAAATAGTGTATAGACGGTGTGCAAATATATGAGGATAAACTAAATCAATAGTGTCAAGCCAACTCGGCTATCAAGCACCTAGTCCCATCTATATATATCCTATGATGAGGCTATGATAGGAGATCTGAAGCAACCTAGTCCATCTCAGATTGGTAACCCAGTCCCCAATGCTCAAGTTAAAAAGAGCCTCACCACGACCCTCACAAAAGGTAGACAACCATTGTAATTTCCAAAACTCGCACCACACAAGCGTTCTAAGCAATATCCCCAAGCTTCATATACATAGTGTGAGAGATAAACCCAAATCTACAAATAGTAGTAGATGTAGGCATTAACAAGCACCAATTCCAGCAAGCAAGTCAAAATTGACAATCTTCCACCTCAATTGAAGTTGCCACAATCACCCAGGAGAGGCATCATCAATTGAGGGACCAAAATACTACCAAAGAACTACACAAAGGAAACTCAAGTTGGTATCAATTTCATAGCCATAGATCATCAACACAAAACCAAAGAGCATCAAGACTACCAATTGCCATAAGTAAGAGTCTGGTACCAATTCCTGCTACCTTTGCTTCTCCTTCCATGACTTTATTCAAGAGCATCACCTGGATGTCTTTAGCAGTAGAAAGCAAGCCTCAGGACAGAAGTTGATTTTCTACGGTGAAGGCATTGATGGGTTTAATGGTTTTTTTACCATTGTGGATAGGAACTTCAAGCCAAAAATGATCATGAATCATGCGTCAGGGAGAGCCCTAGGAGTGTCACTCAATTGGGGCAGACAACTATTCACCATCATCAACATCTATGGCCCATGCGTTGCCAAGGATAGAGCCAAAATGTGCATGATTCTTAGAGACACTCCTTTAGAAGGGGAATGGATGCTACTGGGAGACTTCAATATGGTGGAAAAGAGAAATGACAATATTGGCTCCTCAAGTCTGCTGGCAGGATCTGAGAAAGCTAAATGGCAGGTTTTGTGTGAGAAATGGGCACTGGTGAATCTGTGATCAATTGGTCCATGGAATAGCTCATTGGGATTCACTTACACAAGTCTCCAATATGCTCACACGACTTCTCGGCTTGACAAATGCTATTGCTCCCACCAAGGTAGTGGGTAAGTTGATTCACTTACACAAGTCTCCAATATGCTCATACAACCTCTCGTCTTGATAGATGTTACTGCTACCACCAAGCTGATTGGATAGCATCGGCAACTAAAATGAAAGTAGTCAATTCATAGAGCTTATTAGATCACCTCCTGTTCTTCATGAAATTCAGTAAAGCCAAGGGGGATGGGTTGCACCCCCCGGGGGCAAAGAAGAATTCAGTCATCGGAGAACACCTCTTCAAAGATGCCCTTTTTTGAAGTTTGGTGAGAAAAGATTTACACAAGCTAAATATAGATCTTGGGATTCCTCACTCGAAAGTGAATGAAGCCCAAGAATATCTTCTTAGTGGTATCAAAAAAATGATCTCCCAATCAGAGTAAGGATGAATGCTTCCATGCTCTTCGTTCTATAGGAAGGAAGAAGTCTCCGTGGTGGGATGGTTTGATGATTGAGTTCTTCATAGATTTCTAGAAGGATCTAAAGACCCTTGTTATATGTATGGCTACCCAAAAATTCTCTAGTGGAAGGGGTGCTTGATTCTAGAAACAAAAGGGGGCTTATCAAGTGAAAAAACATTTAACATTACTTTTTTTCTTAAAAAATCTCAAGGCACCATTACCCAGTATTTAAGGAAAGGTACAACCATTAAATGTTTTTTTACTGCTCATATATATGCCTATGACTAGTCCATAGACATGCATGAAAGGAAGTCCCTAAACTCCAAAAGGGAGTGAAAAACCAGTGCCGCAGACACCAAAAGGGTGCTCATATACACACTATGACAAGTCAGTCATATATTGAAAGCATTTTCTAAACTCAAAAAGTGAGTAAAATAACCAGTGTTGCAGATACCATAGGGTCAGTAGAAGTAGCCAACCATATTCATATTTCAACTTAGTATAGTCATGATGTGCATGAGGTCTATTACCATATCAAAAAGTAAATCACAGCAATTCCAAACAGCTCGGACAATAGTCCCATATCAGTGTTTAAGTCACTTGAGATTGAGTCGGATCAGCCAGCTCCACAATAGTCTACTTCTCTTTGTCTTTTGCGATAGAGCTAATCACTCTAGCAATACACACCCTTGCGGGGAAAAATCCTCACAATCCCAAGGTACAGACAACCCTTCACTAGTACACACACACGCACACCACAAAAGCACATAGGTACCAATGCTAAGTGAGCACAGAAGCTCACCTTTTATAGGGTTTGGTGCTAGTAGCCACATTCTTTCACAGCAGTAGGGCAGGTCCGACTTTGTGAAGGAGAAGATTCATCAATGTCGCCTCGTAGAGAGAGAGAGAGAGAGAGAGAGAGAGAGAGAGAGAGAGAGAGAGAGAGAGAGAGAGAGATGAAGGGGGAAGTGCGTTGTAGATCAGATGCCGCCAAGAGGAAGCCACTGTATCATCACGTAGATGAGGACAAGGTCTAGAGAGAGAGAGAGAGAGAGAGAGAGAGAGAGAGAGAGAGAGAGAGAGAGAGAGAGAGAGAGAGAGAGAGAGAGAGAGAGAGAGAGAGAGAGAAGGGGGAAGTGCGTTGTAGATCAGATGCCGCCAAGAGGAAGCCACTGTATCATCACGTAGATGAGGACAAGGTCTATAGAGAGAGAGAGAGAGAGAGAGAGAGAGAGAGAGAGAGAGAGAGAGAGAGAGAGAGAGAGAGAGAGAGAGAGAGAAGGGGGAAGCCACTGTATCATCACATAGATGAGGACAAGGTCTACAGAGCTAGGCCAGCCCGTGCCCAAACCCCATTATCCCACTTAATATTAAGGTGTTAGGTACCATCAAGAATCCACCCACTAATTTGCTTTAGAAATTCACATAGTGAATTCACACCTTTATTCACCAAAAAAAAAAAAACCAATACTAGTTATTGAGACCAGTCCCCGGCTAGTTATACCTTTGAAGTAGCTTCAAGCCACTCTTATATACCAAAAGGTATTATACTGTGTATAAACAACAACAACATGTGTGTGTGTGTGTGTGTGTGTGTGTGTGTGTGTATGCAGGAGAGAGAGAATGTGTGTTACAAGAGGAAATTTGCAATGGTAGTAGTAGAGCTTTTGGATCTTGCCATCTCCTCGGGTCTTCAGTAGCCGAGTCAGTTTCTTCTCACAAGAAGCTACCTCGAGCAATGATGAAGTGGCTTATTGTGCTATTCCCCAAGCTCAAAGTCTGATCTTATCAATTTTTTCACAGTAGTACAACCACATCTCCGCTTGTTGGTCAACTAGTTTGCAAGTCTTGCGAGCTGGCTAATGGCTTTACTGCTCCAACTCCTCCCAGAGTTGAGGCTACGACATGTGGTGATGATGATTTATATGTTTTGGATGAGGAAATAGAGTAGGAAAATGGGTTGCAACTGAAAGGGAAACACAAAAGAAAGGGAGTGCAAAGAAGAAGGAATTTGAAAATTATCTATCCTTCTGGATGTCAAACCTTGGGATGATGAAACAAACATGGTGAAGCTTGAAGAGGCTACACACATTGTATCCATGCCAGGTCTTCATTTGGGTGCATCCAAACTTGTGCCAGTTGGCTACGGTATAAAGAAGTTGACTATCATGATGACCATAGAAGATGACCTTGTGTCTATGAACAACTTAATCGCGAGAATCATTTAACAACCAAACCTAGGGACGAGTACATTCAGAATTGGGACATTGTTTCCTTCAAGAAAATAAGATTCTCAAAGGTTTTGGAGTGCAAAATATACAAGAGCTTAACAGTAGGTTGGTAATGAGACATTGATATCCTAAGACATTTTTATGTCCTACCAAGTGACCATCTTCCTTGTATTATTTGAGGAGTTTCAAAAATAATTTTTTAGGGTTTATATCCACAAAGTTGGCTTATGAGCCGAAAAAAACTTGACTTTTTTTGAGACATTAATTCACCTTTAACCTTATTCTTGCAAAGCATTTCTCAACCTAGAGTTGTGTTTAAAAAAAAGGTGTGTTGTCTTTTGCCCTTTTTTTCTTTTTTTTTTTCAAAGAATTGCACCTACAACACATGAAAACTACAACACATGAAAACTTAGATATGTGAGATCTAAAGAGCTACAGAATTAGTCGTAGCCGTTCTCAACATGTTTTAATACTTCTAAGGATTCTAAGGAGAATCAAATGGTTATTGTTAAAGTTTTGACCTAGACATAAGAATTTTTTAAATCTTGATTTTTTACCAAATTTTACATTTTCATGATGTTCTTGGTGACCTTAATAAAATCCAAAGACAATTTTGATTTTGCATTTCAATTTCATAACACGAAGATACTCTTCCTTAAGTTTTAAGGCACTCAATACCCAGTGTACCAAAATATACAAGCATGGTTAAGTTTTCCTATTCAACAAGAATGAAAGCCCTTTTTTTTTTTTTTTTTTTTTTTCAAAACTCACAATTGTGAGTGGATAGTATTAAGAACAGAAATATACAAGAATTGAAGCCATTCTACACTAACAACTTTAATCTTCTTAGTATTGCTAATTTTTGCATCCAGCTGTGCAAACTTTGTAGCTTATATTTGTATCTAATCATGATCTCTTAATTTGCCAATATATTGAGTATTCTCTAGGGGATTCAAAAGATCAAAACATGAAGCCCAATTTTTTTGTTTGCTATTTTCGTACTTTGATATTATGCACAAAATTATCAACGGTGAAAGGCTTTTCTATGTTTTTGAAGTGGTCCATGGATACTTGTGAATGTAAAGGCCTATGGGTACCTAAGAAAACATGCACTTCGTAGGACCAACGAGTGTGGCTATATAATCTTTTATGAGATGTCAACAGAATGGCAAAAATGAAACTTTTTTGAACCTTATCTTTGTCCCAAAACAAAAGTGGTGAAGCTAAAAGAACGACATGGTATGATCACTACCTCATCAAAGTTTATGGGAAAAATTATGATATGGTCTAAAAAATCCTCAACCTTCAGAGTATACTAGTAAAATGGCGCCGCCTTCAGTGGTGGCATGGCCCCTCTTATCCTCAAGCTCCTCACTCTTGACAAATTTCATAAAAGAAGATTAAAAAAAGTACTCTTTCTCTTTCTCTCTCTCTCTCTCTCTCTCTCTCTCTCTCTCTCTCTCAAGGAGTGCTAGAGAAGAGGTGGAAAGGTTAGCTACCTATGTTGCTCAACAATATCTTGCAGCTATGAAGCTTTGCTCATGGGCAACAATAAGGCCACTCAAAGAGCACTAAAGAAGAGGAGAAAAGGGTAGCTAGTTTGTACTGCTCAACAATAGCTCATAGCTACAAAGCTTGCAAGTTGTAGCCCAAGATCTCCAAATCATGGAACTCATTGCAAGGTAGCTACAATTTGAAGAAACTTACACATACATGCCCATCTTTTCTTACATAGGCTATCCTCTCGAGCAGCAAGGTAGTGGACATTGGGCTGCAAGATATGCCAGTCAGCGACCGCGGGTGCCTTGTGGCACCAACTTAGCTTTGCAAAGTGCATGTGAGGGAGACACTTTCTCTCTCTCTCTCTCTCTCTCTCTCTCTCTCTCTCTCTCTCTCTCTCTCAAAAATGGAACTTAGGGAGACGATGTAAAAGAGCTTATTCACATTTTCATCATGCTAAACCTAAAAATATCATACTACTAAGCTATCTATGTTGTGGTGAAGCTTGACTTTGACTCCTGCTAGTTTCTGTTACACCGGATTTCATGCTCACTTCCCTCAGACATTTGTGGCAATTGTGTGGTGATCAACAACTCATCAACAACAATACCAAAAGTTTTTTTAATGTGCTAGCACACCGCGAGGTCTTGCAAAGCATCTTTAAGCGAATAAACACATCCTTCGATGGGGTAATGGTTAAGTATTTGGGTGCGTGCTTGCCCCTTGTGTAGGTGTAGGTGATTGGCTATGTCAATCACACACTCTTTTGGCCTAGGGGGTTTGAACTCTATGTACACCAATAGGTAGTGTCTTCTCAAGTGCTTTTGTGCAGGCATAACAGTAACGCTACGTCCTACTATCATTTGGCTACCGGCGTCAATGCATGAAAGCCCCACATTGACTTTCATTTTGGAAAACTGGTAATTGTTTGCTTAGGTTGACTAAATACTGGTTGTTGTCTGCTTGAGGTTTACCTACCACGATGGCAAGCAGCCTTAAATATAACCAAATCCCTTTGGTGAGTCACATGTTGTTTGAATTTGACAAATTTCTTAAGGATGGGGAACACTGCATCTACAATATTCTTAAGGATGGGGAAGAGTGCATCCACACCTATTCCATGTGGGGGTCTTGATTCAAGATGGATGAGAGAGAGATGCCAACTGTATGATCATCCTCAACCAGAGAAAGTAGAAGCACATGGGCCATTGTCCGAACCCAGCTCTATCACCGTACCCATCTACACCCTCTACACCACTATAGACTTTTCCTCATGTCGTATAACAAAAAATTGCATGCTCTCTCTCTCTCTCTCTCTCTCTCTCTCTCTCTCTCTCTCTCTCTCTCTCTCTCTCTGTCTCTCGTTCATCAAGTCCTATCAACTGGGCATTGCTTAGAGCAATGGCACGGGAGATTATAGGAACTACACAAAGGGGGGATCCAAAGCACATCAAGGGGCCTAAAGTAAGGTAAAAATTCCGGTTGGTAGCAACGTAAGAAGCTGCTCGTGCATGGAATGTAAGAAAGGGTGCATGGAGAGCTTGGACCTTCCAGCTTCTTGCCCTTCGGCCTAGATCTATGTGAAGGTGGTGGTCCACCCGATCATAATCTCAAATAGTGTGGCCAGCGGCCTTCGGCCGCCTCTCTCTCTCTCTCTCTCTCTCTCTCTCTCATGGGTGCACTTCATGAACAACTCTCCCTGAGATCCCCGACCTCAAAGTAGCCCCATTTCTTCAGGCTGAAGGAGAACCCATACACAATGGTAGGTGCACTCAGAAGCTGCCCTTCGGCTGGCTGCTTTTTCTTCTCAGTTTCTTCTACCTCCTTTTTCGGAACGCCTCTCAGCAACTCTGAGGGTGATTGTGCATTTCCTAATGGCCAATCATGATTCGCCTTTGCCAAGCTTACCAGACCTAACATTGCCCGCCCATCTGCACTTACCCTTCTTAAATGAAAGCATCCCTTAAAATCTCTTTCATGGAATACCCAAGGGACCCCGGAAATGCATGAATCGGAAGGGCTCCTTCACAACATAATCATACAAGAGTTTTCTGCTTTATCGAAGAGGTACTGCCAGGGCCTGCTGCATGCTCTTGTCTTGACAAACAGAGAACGAACTGAAGGGCACTTCGCCATCAAACTCTTTAGTTTTATACTTAGTGGTGCAGGAGCGGAAGCTCTCTCCATTGAAAATCTCCAACATACTCACGGGGGGAGAGCGCAGTAAGCATGACAGGAGTGACGGGCTACATATAAAATATTGCCAATGCATGCAAGCCATTCCGGCCCAGTTCAGTGGACTCAACATATCAACAACTTGCATCATTAAGGGACCTCTAGCATTGCCTGGTGTGAAATGGAGCATCTTTGCCTTTGTTTCTAACCTTCCGTAGTGGTTGTGAGGCTTGGGACTGCCGGCTGGCTGATTGGGGGGAGAGAGAGAGAGAGAGAGAGAGAGAGAGAGAGAGAGAGAGAGAGAGAGAGAGAGAGAGAGAGAGAGAGAGAGAGAGAGAGAGAGAGAGAGAGAGAGAGATGGTATAGCTCATTCAGTACTTGAGCAAGTACTGTAGCATACATATGCAGGATGAAAGCATCAATACAGACATTATGGTGCTGGCAAGGCGTTGTGCGAAGAGCAAGTAGTGCCACGAACAGAGATGGTGACATAACTTGCAAGAAAGGGAGGCATTGCTGAGTGCGAGAGCAGGAGAGGCAGGTCTTTTGAGGGGGCAAGTGATGTAGCCCAAGTGTGGGAGCTACAAGTAATGATCGCTATAACAGGTCGGATGCAACAGAGAGGCCCCTGCCTAGTGCTAGCTACATGACGCAAAGGGCAAAGGGTAGTAATAGGCAGAGGGAGCAGGCACACCTCATGCAAGTGGCCAAGGCCGCTCGACGCAGTGCTCTATATCTCGTGCCAAATCCGTTGAAGTATCTCGCAACCCACTCACCCACCCGCACCCCGAGACATTTTGATCAGCAGCAAGACGTTAAAAATTATGCTCTAGAGCAGTGTTCGGGAAAAATCATTTTCCCAAACATACAAAATTTCTTTCCTTGAATTTTCCAAGAGGAAATTTGAGAAAATTAGGTCCATTTTTTGGGTTTTTACACTATTCTCAATTTTGGGGCCGAATTTCTCCTTTTCCCCTTGCCCTCAACCGGCATTTTTTAAATTGAAAATGGCACGATATTAAGAAAAGACACATTTTTTAGGAACTCTGCTCTTGCCTCTCTCTCTCTCTCTCTCTCTCTGAAAATGGCACGATATTAAGAAAAGACACATTTTTTAGGAGCTCTGCTCTTGCCTCTCTCTCTCTCTCTCTCTCACAGGCGTCTGAATAACAAATAAATAAAATTTAAATATTCGACTCCTGGGCCCCGGCCACCACTGCCAGAATCCCGCTGCCTGCTCTTGCTTTCTTGCAACTGCGCACTGAGCAGACATGAAACCTCTCGTTTCCTCCCCTCAAATCCTTATTCTGCGACCAAGGCGAGCGCGGAGATGCAGCTTGTCATGGCATACGGCAAGTCCCACGGTCTTCCCGTCATCACTACACGCAACAACAATGTCTACGGCCCTAATCAGTATCCTGAGAAGCTCATCTCCAAGTTCATTACCCTTGCCATGAATGGGAAGCTTCCTCCCATCAGTACTAGGGATGGCTCCAATGCGAGAAGCTACTTGTATGTGGATGATGTCACCATTAATGCATTTGACTTGATCTTGCATGCGCCAACTGACCTGAGGCGACCCCTTCCATCTAAATCGATCTAAATCCCAATGGTTGATATTCAGAGAACTTATAAGTCTTGATCATTGAAATCTCTCGATGAGGTCGGCGTCCCTTGCCAGGGCATAGGAGATTAGCAGTAGGACGTCGATGAAGAGGAAAGTGGCGCAGGGAAGGCGGTTGAGGGAGGATAGAGTGGTTACGCTTGAGGGTTGCAGAGAGTATTGAAGAAAGCGAATCTAGATGGGGGAAAGAGAGAGAGAGAGAGAGAGAGAGAGAGAGAGAGAGAGAGAGAGAGAGAGAGAGAGAGAGAGAGAGAGAGAGAGAGGAGAGGAGAGAGAGAGATGAGAGAGAATGAGAGAGAGAGAGAGTTGGAGAGAGAGGAGGATGAGAGAGAGAGAGAGAGAGAGAGAGATGGGTGCTTCTACAGTCACGTGACAGGTTGATAGGATCAGTGGTTGAGGGAGCAAGTGTGGGTGCAGCAGGGTTGGAAAAACTAAAGGGGAGGGGCAAGGTGTATGTATGACAGAGAGCCCCCCAATGATGGGTGATCATGAGCAGCATAGAGAAGGTGGATTGGGTGACCGGGGCCGGAGGTTGACGGTACAGCTCAATGAGCAGCGCTGCATCACCTAAAGCTTGGGTATATTGTTTGAGGGCGCATGCAAAGTAGTGAGCAAGTGTATAGAATATAGTAGGTTCCCGCATATCAAGGCCGAGCTTGAGCTTCACAGCCTCACAGGATGCCCCTCAAGACTCGTAAATCAAGGCCGAAGCTAGAGCTTTGCAGGCTGCCCTTCAAAGATGCTCAGAGCTCACTGTCGTGTCACTGCCATGAGGGCTCCGGACTGAGGAGACGTTGACATCGCCTTGAGGTGCCTCCCTCACCCCCATCACAGAGAGCAATGAGGAGAAGGAGCACGCATGGGTGGAGGTGCATGGAGGCCTAAGAGCAGGTGGTGGTTCACGTTCACCTTGAGGTGGTGGTTCATCTTCAAGCTAAAGAATAATGGGTCGAAGCTACTCTCGAGTTGCGGGGAGCCACATGCCTTCTATGCACTTTGTTGTGCTGCCGCGCAGAGGTGCTGTTAGCCACGTGGATGCCTTCCTCCCCGCAAATCAAGACTTAATTTGAACCTCCACTCTGGCCTCCTTGCAGCTCTAGGTGTGCACTGGCACGCTTGCTGGCTTTGCCACGATGGTCAAAGGGTGTGGGTTGTTAGCTATGCCAAAGGGAGGGGAAGAGCTCTAGCTGCACGCATTTGCAGCCACGTGGAGGCCACCCCTGCCTTTTTAATATAGATATAAGATCTCTCTCTCTCTCTCTCTCTCTCTCTCTATCTCTCTCTCTCCACATCGAGAATTCCTTCACTCTCACTCTCACGTAATTGGCCAAGAAGTGGATTTGTTGGAGTCACCTCACTTCTCTCACTATCTCGCATAGTCGCCTACTATGTCACCGAAGCTGCAAGGTGCACTTGCAGAAGGAAGGAGCTCTCGCCATAGATGGGATATAATATAGTATTTGTCTTTGGAAGGAGGATATATTAAGATACTACAAATATGATGACACAATAGTGCAAAAAAGGAAGCGTTTGAAGTACAAAAAAATATTTGAGGTCATCTTGAAATTACAAATAAATAATTTTTTGTGAGGACAACCTGCCAGGAGGTGTACCAATTGTTTTAAAACACTACAAAGTTTGCATGTTGATTATGGCACTCTTACTCAACCAAGTAGAGAGCAAGGAAAACCTAGGCTGGATATCCCCCCCCCCCCCCCCCCCCCCCCCCCCCCCCCCCCCCCCCCCCCCCCCCCCCCCCACCCCCCCCCCCCCCCCCCCCCCCCCCCCCCCCCCCTCTTCCTCTTTACACCCATAGCTGTGAGTAGCTTCCCAAACAGTGTTCTCCGGCCTCAAGTATGTGTTCCCAAAGCTTGTGGCAAAGACAACAACCTCTTAAACAACATTGTCTTTCTATTGCTATGTCTTGAGTTGCGCTAGCTCTCTCTCTCTCTCTCTCTCTCTCTCTCTCTCTCTCTCTCTCTCTCTCTCTCTCTCTCTCTCTCTCTCCCCCCCCCCCTTAGGCTTTCCCCCGTGATTCTGCCTTTCTTGCAAGATTCCATTATCACCATCTTGGTCCCTGTTATGTAGCACAATTTTTTTCTTTTGCTATGGTCTCAGTGTTGGCTAACATAGCCATCAAGCTTCCATAGTCCCCTCAAATAAGATGCTCCTAATTCGCAAAAGCTTGCACATTGAAGTAGCCGCTCTCGCCATAGACTAAATTGTCTCCTTGCTTAGTTCAACATCTGACATGATCCTAAAGGCGCATTTGACCTTTCCTTTGCATTTTACTCAAGATCCCTCTTTGCTACCAGCGTGAAGGAGAACTGACTGTCAAGCTATGTCACGCAATTCACCTCGCGAAAACTCCAAGCAAGGAAACAAGACAAAGTCTTTGTAGGTCTTACGACTCTCTTTTTGAATGCAAGAAAGGTAGCGTTGTGTCAGGTGTTGCACACAGGGACAATCGTCGACAAAGAAGCCTTTGTGTGTGTGTGTGTTGCACTCTAAGATGTGCACCACACCTAACATACATACTGCCCTCTAAGAAGTGCACCGCACTTGACATACATACTACCCATCCTGCAATCAATGCACTCCATGAGACAACACTGAGGACAAGAAGCTTGTTGAGGACATGCTTCGCTTTGAGAAACGTGTTGCCCTCTCTCTACATCTACTAAAATTAGCCTAGTGCGTTTGACATACATACTGATTAACGTATTGCCTAAGTATGTGTTTTGTTCGAATATCAACATGTATCCTAGTGCCTTGGTACAAATCCTTCTACTTAATGGAGTCTCTCACTGAGCTCACAAAAGAAATATTGATTCTCTTTCCTTGGTACAAATCCTTCTTAGTGTAGTCTTTAAGCGACCTCACAAAAGAACTTTCCTTAGGGCATTGGTACAAATCCTTCTTTTTAGTGCAGTCTTTAAGTGACCTCACAAGAAAAAAAATTCATTCGCTTGTAGATGGCACACGGACTGCTAAGTGCGGCCATTGCTAGATGATGGGCAGAGCTTGTAGGTAAAGCCCTTGTAGATAGTGCAGGGTTGTCGCAAGTGTGGGCAGGGTATCCTACTGCAGAGTCGTCACTTTTATCAATGCCCATCCTCCTCTCAAGAGTACATTCTCATGCACTGTGGCTGCATCGATTGGCATGATTGACGTGCTTTCCTTTTACCAAACCATATAACGGCTAATTGATTAATCTCCTCATGATGGCGGCCAAGGGTCATTTTTGAAGGGTGGCCCCTATCTTTCATGCGAAGGGTTGGAAATTTTTAACCCTTTTTATGCGCAGGGCAAATTTTGACTTTACCCTTCATTTGCCATATTAGAAATTATGCACCCTTCGTAGCGTGATTCCTAAAGATTTATAGCTTTTAATTATCTTGCCAAGAATTTTGTACCACCATGAAGCTAGATATAACTACAACTATTTCTAAATTGTTGGCACAATGTAATAGCTGCTAGCATGTAACATAGATAAATATACTTATCCAAAAACATTATTAATTGATTAACAAACCTATAAATCATGAGAGAAACTCTAGAGTTGATTTGCATGATGAGATAAAACTATGATTCGAAAAACATAAAGTATAAAGCTATTTCTCAAGTAGCTATACAATCCATAAGCATTGATAAGTAAAGATAATTAAAAATACAATTGCAAATCTGCACACAAACATGGATAATATAAAAGAGAAACTAAAGATCACACAACCCAAAAAGTAGTGTTACCCACTGAGGAGACAAAGATGAAGCTTGCCCTAGAGTGACGGATGTAGATACAAGCCGGGGGAAAAAACCTCCTAAAGAGGGGAAAAAGTGCCCCGGCAGTCCTAAGTGTGCTCATGCACTTCCCAAAGATCTATGCGATTGGAGCATCCGTAGTCTTCTTTACCTTGCAGACTCTCCTTTCCTTCATTGATTTCCATGCCTCAAAGTATGCATCCCAATCCACTTTGTGTGGAATTTTTTCACGCAATAGAGACATGAACATAAGTCTATCTAGCATTTTCAAGCTAAGTGAAGCTCTACCATGACTTTTGATCTTATTCTGCTTACAAAAGCCTCGTTCACACATAACTGAGCTTGCTGGGAGAACCATAATAATTTGAAATAGCTTGAATATTTCAGGAAACATTTGTCTCCATTCTATCTCACCACTGCACTGAGCCCATGTCTCAAAAAGCCCCTTCGTTGGATAAGAATTCATCATGTATGTCACAATTCGAATGAGCTCACCCTCACACCTTTCTTTATCAATGAAAGATGGACTTCCCATGCAAAATCTAGCACAAAGATTGCCAAGCTTATCTTTTGCAAACTGGCCTCTATCTTTAATGTCGTTTGGATAATTCCTTGGAGAGAATAACTTCGCAGCATTAAATAGTGCATTGTCAAAAAATCGCTCGCTTACTTTGGCCAACAAATCATTTACAAATTGTCTACCCAATTCAATACTTGCCTCTAATGTTCCAGCATTAAAACTTCCAGGCAAGCTTTCAAAGCGCAACTTATGAACACCGATTACATTTTCATTTTCATCTTTGAATGTAAGCTCACC